>NC_068913.1:74505000-74605000 GCF_023091745.1 Budorcas taxicolor | reverse complement strand
CATTGCCCTCTGTTCAGTGTTACAAAGTTCTGTCCATAGTTCTCCAGACACTCTGTCTATGAGATTAATCCTTTGAATCTATTTGTCACCTCCACTATTTAAAAATAAGGGATTTTATTTAGGTCATACATTAACGGCCTAGCAGTTTTCCCTCCTTGATTCAACTTAGGTCTGAATCTTCAATAAGAAATTCATGATCTGAGACATAGTCAGCTCCAGGTCATGTTTTTGCTGACTCTATACAGCTTCCCCATCTTTGGCTGCAAAAAACATAATCAATCTGGTTTTGGTATTGACCATCTGGTGATGTACATGTGTACAGTCATCTCTTGGGTTTTTGAAAACATGTTTTTCCCTGTAGTTTTCATCCTGTGACTAGCATTTTCTGTTGATGAAATTCTGTTAGCCTTTGCTCTGCTTCATTTTGTACTCCAAGGCCAAGGTCGCCAGTTATTCTGAGTATCTCTTGTCTTCCTACTTTTGCATTCCAATCCCCTATGCTGAAAGGACATCTTTTTTTTTTTTTTGGTGTTAGCTCCAGAAGGTGTTGCAGGTCTTCATAGAACTGATCAACTTAAGCTTCTTTGGCATTAGTGGTTGGGGCATAGACTTGGATTACCATAATGTTGAATGGTTTGCCTTGGAAATGACCTGAGATCATTCTGTCATTTTTGAGGTTGCACTCAAGTACTGCATTTCCAATTATTTTGTTGACTATGAGGGCTACTCCATTTCTTCTAAAGTTTTCTTGTCCACAGTAGAAGATTAATAGTCATCTGCATTAAATTCACCCACTCCCATACATTTTAGTTCACTGATTCCTAATATGTTGTTTAATCTTGCTATCTCCTGCTTGACAACATCCAATTGCCTTGATTCATGACCTAACATTCCACCTATGCAATATTGTTCTTTACAGCATCAGACTTCACTTTCACCACCAGACACATCCACACCTCAGTTATGTTTCTGCTTCAGCCCAGCCACTTCATTCTCTCTGGAACCATTAGTAATTGCCCTTTGCTCTTCCCCAGTAGCATATTGGACACCTTCCAAATAGGGGGGCTCATCTTCCAGTTTCATATGTTTTGTTTTTCATACTGCTCATTAGATTCTCCATGCAAGCATACAGAGTTATCATTTCGTCCTCCAGTGGACCATGGTTTGTCAGAACTCTTCACTATGACTTGTCCAACTTGGGTGATTCTGCATGGCCTGACTCATAGCTTCAACAAATTATGTAAGGCCCTTTGCCATGACAAGGCTGTGATCCATGAAGCATTGTCCATGAATAGCCCCTGTATAAGTGCCAAGTCAGAACACAAGTCAGAGAACACAGGTATCTCAATTTTATAAAGGCAGTTTATTTTAAGAAAAAACTATAAAATAAGATAGAGAATGGAAAAATGCCATGAAGGTATACCAAGGTGTACAGAGAAAAGTGAAGTAAAAAGAGAGAGATCTTTAATGCACCACAATTTTGTAAAAAGCATACTATTTTTTTTTAATTAAAGTAGGTAAAATTCACCAAAACTCTTGGATTCTTGCTTTCAGCTTTCTGATTCCTGGCCACCCAGTGACTGCAAAGGTGCTGAAGCTGACATTTTTTGGTTTGTTTGTTTGTTTTGGTCAAAACGGAAATAACTTCCCTCTACATGGCCTCCAAAACATTTTGTGGAGAGGTCCCTCCATACTCTTGATACTTTGGTATACACTATTTGGAGGGTCACAAACTATTTATAGAAGCAGGCAGAGTCTCTGAAATGCAAAGTGCTTTGTAATTGTCACTTTCATTTATCCTGAAAAATACAAATTTTTATACTCCCAAAATGGAAAGATAAAAGAATCATCTGTCAGGAAGCAACAGAACTGGACATGGAACAACAGACTGGTTCCAAATCAGGAGAGGAGTACGTCAATGCTGTATATTGTCACCCTGCTTATTTAACTTCTATGCAGAGTACATCATGAGAAATGCTGGGCTGGATGTAGCACAAGCAGGAATCAAGATTGCCAAGAAAAATATCAATAACCTCAGATATGCAGATGACACCACCCTTATGGCAGAAAGTGAAGAACTAAAGAGGTTCTTGATAAAAGTGAAATAGAGGAGAGTGAAAATGTTAGCTTAAAACTCAACATTCAGAAAACTAAGATCATGGCATCGAATCCCATCACTTCATGGCAAATAGATGGGAAACAGTGGAAACAGTGTCAGACTTTATTTTGGGGGGCTCCAAAATCACTGGAGATGGTGACTGCAACCATGAAATTAAAAGACAATTGCTTCTTGGAAGAAAAGTTATTACAAACATAAACAGCATATTTAAAAGCAGAGACATTACTTTGGCAACAAAGGTCCATCTAGTCAAAGCTATAGTCTTTCCAGTAGTCGTGTATGGATCTATTAAGAACGTTGAGCACTGAAGAATTGATGCTTTTGAACTGTGGTTTTGGAGAAGACTCCTGAGAGTCCCTTGGGTGGTAAGGAGATCCAACCAGCCCATCCTAAAGGAAATCAGTCCTGAATATTCATTGGAAGGATGATTCTGACACTGAAACTCCAATACTTTGGCCAGCTGATGCGAAGAACTGACTCATTTGAAAAGACCTTAATACTGGGAAAGATTGAAGGCAGGAGGAGAAGGGGATGACAGAGGATGAGATGGTTGGATGGCATCACCAATTCAATGGAGACGAGTTTGAGTAAACTTCAGGAGTTGATAGTTGACACGGAGGCCTGGTGTGCTGCAATCCTTGGAGTCGTGAAGAGTCAGACATAACTGAATGACTGAACTGAACTGAACTGATTCTATTCAGGAAGGTTACTCTTTGAAATGTTAAAAGATATATTTAAATTTTACTAAGCATACATTATAGCTATAATAAAATAAGTTGGATTTTGTTTCCATATTTTGATTTTAAATCAAAATATATATCTCAAAGTATAAATTAATTCCTGAATGCATAAATATTGCTTCATCAAAATGTTTAAAGCAAAAAACTGAGTCACTTCGAGTATCAGGAAAGACTCAACTCTCTCATTATCATTGCAGGACAGAACATTCAATTAAGCTGTCTTAGAATTTTAGGAAGCTTCAGTTCTGGTCAGGAGTTCTATAATGATACTCAGTAGAATGAAGCTTCACTTTCCCTAGTTGAAAGCTGTTTTTTTTCTGAGAGATGAAAATTGTGCCACTCAAATTTGAATTTTTCTAGAACAAGTAGGTAATTTAGGGAAAGACTAATGCATATCATCTGTAGCACTTTTTAAAAATTATGCATTTCAGTAATCCTTCCAATATAACTTTAGCTGCTAAGGTATATAAAGTTCCTAAAAAAAATTAAAACAATATAAATGGGTGAGTTATGGCTAACAAAGGTGACACATTGGAAAGAGTAAGATAATTTGAATAATAATTCACTCAGTATTTCTATGATCCAGGTAATCTAGTGTTTCATTTATGGAATGATGATGAAGAGGAAGAAATAGAATTATCAACCAACCACATACTCTGAAAGGGATGGGGTAATTATAAATCTTTCTGACTTGAAAATATTCTTGTTAAGAAGATATGTTAAAAAGATAAGATGCCTACAAGGAACGAGCTTCGTAGGAGGAGATGTTTAGACAAACCTTAACAGATGTGAATCCTTGGAAGTTTAGTAAGGTATTTAAAACCAGTGAAGCAAGGGAAAGGGTTATAACATTACAGCTTGCAGAAAATCCAAAGAGATAAATATTTATTACACATATGAAGTTGGAATCAGATGCAACTAACTTGCCCTAACACTTACAAGACAGAAACCTAGTCTTACTCATGTAAAATAACAATATGATAAATACTAAGTGCATGTTATTCGTCAGTGATTATTTTAAATGTTTTACATGCATTAGTTTATACAATCTTCACAAAACCTATGACATCATTAGTATGATCATCCTTGATTTACAGATGCTGGAATTTAAACATACAGATATTATGAAATTTTTCCAAGTTCATAAACCTAATAAATGGTGCAAAAAGGATTTTAACATAGGAACTCAATAAATGGAAGCTATTTTTTTATTTAAAACATTTTAAAATGATGAACTAAAAATCTCTATAAAATACTGGCTAAAACAACTTTTCAAATTGAAAAAACTCTGCAAACATATTTTTATTGCTGGTTCCCCATTTCCAGAGATTAATGTATTATATATTTCTTATATAATGACTATTCAAAAGAAGAGTAGATTATACAGAAATGGAAATCAGCCTAAAATATTCGTTAGCCAGGAGGCATTGTTCTACTAAAAATTACTGGATATAGTAAATTAACTTAGGGCAATACTGTATTGCTGTATCTAAATGATAAAAAATATAATTTCATGAGTCATTTATCAAATGCAACTGAATAAATTACTAAGAGTTCAAACAAACATGTTAGGAAAAAATTAACAAGTGTTTGAAAAAGAAAACATTCAACATTATGTCCACATATTCATAGGGTGTGTGTGTGTGTCTGTGTGTAAATTCACATTAATCTGTATACATGTTACAGATTGTCTATAAATTTTGCTATTCTTAATTAATTTATTTATTATAATTGGAGGCTAATTACTTTACAATATTGTGGTGGTTTTTGCCATATGTTGACACGAATCAGCCATGAGTGTATTTAAATTTATTATAATGTATAGCTCTCGCTTCTGAAGTGCTATTTTGTTATTTTCAACCAAATAAACTAGGCAGATCAATAATAAGCAAGTCAATGACACAGCTTAATCAGATAAAAGTATGCAGAAAATATTCATGAATACTCCATGGACTGTAGCCCACCAGACTCCTCTTTCCATGGAATTATCCGGGCAAGAATATTGGAATGGTTAGCCATTTCCTACTCCACGGGATCTTCCATAACCGGGGATCAAATTTGCATCTCCTGCATGGCAGGCAGATTCTTTACCACTGAGCCACCAGGGAAGCCCCTCCTAGAGATGTAAGGATAAAGTTTGAAATCTTTATCTGTAACCAATCAGTTCAGTTTCTCAGTTGTGTCCACCTCTTTGCAACCCCATGGACTGCAGCACACCAGGCTTCCCTGTCCAACAACAACCCCCAGAGCTTGCTCAAACTCATGTCCATTGAATTGGTGATGTCATGCACCCATCTCATACTCTATTATTCCCTTCTCTTCCTGCTTTCAATCTCTCCCAGCATCACGGTCTTTTCCAAGGAGTCAGTTCTTCACATCAGGTGGCCAAAATATTGGCGTTTCAGCTTCAGCATCATCCTTCCAATGAATATTTAGGACTGACTTCCTTTAGGATAGACTGATTTGATCTCCTTGCAGTCCAAGGGACTCTCAAGAGTCTTTTCCAACATCACAGTTCAAAAGCATCAATTCTTCAGCGCTCAACTTTCTTTATAGTCCAACTCTCACATCCATATATGACTACTGGAAAAACCAAAGCTTTGACCAGACAGACCTTTGTTGGCAAAGTAATGTCTCTGCTTTCATATGTTGTCTAGGTTGGTCATAACTTTTCTTCCAAGGAGCAAGCATCTTAATTTCATGGCTGCAGTCACCATTTGCAGTGATTTTGGAGCCCAAAAATAAAGTCTGTCACTGGATTGGATCTCTTGGATCTATAACCAACCCTCCTCCAGAATCTCGTCTTCTGACTACCTCTCTCAGTTTCAGTGCCTAACACTCTCTTATACTTACTTAGAGCTCTTGTGTCACATATTTGCAGCTTCAAAGGTTCATGATCCCAAATACATGTTCTCATGGCATTCTGGAAAAGTTCATGCTTCTCCCTCTTACTTATTTAGCTTAATTATGTTTATCCCCTCACTTAATTATTTAGCTTAATTATGGTTATCCCCTCACTGAATTATTTAGCTTAATTATGTTTATCCCCTCACCAGTATACCCTTCTTCCTAAAGCCTTTTAAGAATCAACCCAGTAGGATTCTATCTGTGGTTCTAAGTTGATATAGATAGATAGATGATGGTAAATGATTAACTAATACGTAGATGGATAGATAGGTCATAACATTTTGTACTGTGTGACATCATGGTCATCATTTTTTATTTACTTTGCAGAATTTAGGTTATTTAAGGAGAAACATTTCTTATTTGACCTTTCCCTAAGTCTTAGTTGACTTTGCATTATAGAATTTCTGGCTGTTATAAAATGACTTAGTAACTAATTTCAACAAAATTTTCATAGATAGCTGACTTCTATTACAACTTCTCAAGACTCTATATAAAAGCAAAATTAATTTCTCGACCAGCCTCTCAATTTAATGTCACTACCTCAGAAGCAGCAGATAAAGTGCTTATTACTCTTTCATGTATTTCCTTCTAAGACTTGTTGGTTCAAAACCTTTTCAGTGACTTCAAGAGACAGATTTAATAAATGAGAACGTTCCTTGACTGGGATCTTTTGAACCAGCATAAAGTTACCTTCAGATCATGAACATATTTTGAGTCAAAATATGTTTATTATTTAAATATTGATACAGTCTTTTCTATATTTTCCAAAGGAGAGAAAACTTGAATAAGAAATCCCTACACAAACTGATCATTGTCAACTTTTTATTTCTAATCCCCCCCAAAGTAAAATAATCAAAAATAAAATATAAAGTAATATTTTCTCAGAATATATTAGACAGTGTTACTTTCCTAGATAATTTCTTGGGCTGTGGGATAGAATAATAATTTTCAAAAATAATAATAATACCAATTCAGCATCCCTTGGCTCAGTGCTTAATCCTATGCCCCAAGGAAAATATCGGGAACAATTTTGAAACAAGTCTTACTGCAAAACTCACTACAACTGGTTGTCAGTAATGGTGATATGAAAAGTGAAAGTGAAAGTGTTAGTCATGTCCAACTCTCTGGGACCCCATGGACTGTAGCCCACCTGTCTCCTCTGTCCATGGAATTCTCCAGGCAAGAATACTGGAATGAGTTGCCATTCCCTTCTTCAGGGGATCTTCCTGACCCAGTGATGGTATTTAGGTTTCCTATATTGCAGGCAGATTCTTTACCATCTGAGCCTCCAGGGTTAGTATTAAACAACACCTCCACAAATAGGGTAACTAGATTTGCTTAAGGGCTTGCATAGTTCAGGTGGTAAAGAATCCACCTACAACGCAGGAGACCCTGGTTCAATTCCTGGGTCAGGAAGATACTCTGGAGAAGGGATGGCTACCCACTCCAGTATTCTTGGGCTTCCCTGGTGGCTCAGATGGTATGCAATGTGGGAGACCTGGTTTGATCCCTGGGTTGGGAAGATCACCTGGAGGAAGGTATGACAACCCAATCCAGTATTATTGCTTGAAGAATCGCCATGGACAGAGTAGCCTAGAAGGCTATAGTCCACGGGGGTTACAAAGAGTCAGACAGGACTGAGCAATTAAGTGCACAGCATACTTGCTTAAAAGTATTTATAAAAGATAAAGCAATAAAAATATTTCTCAAATCCGAAATAATTTAACGCAATAAATATTTCTTGAATAAGCACACCAGATAGATTATAAATACACTATAATTCCAAATCCAACATCCCTCATTTTACTAGTTTAAAAAAATTCTGTGATTAATTCCAACCATTCTTTTCAGAAGAAAATAAGGTAAGACTTTTAAAAATTATATTTAATGAATGCTTTTGTGAAGCAAATAACCACTTTCTGTTTCCTTCCCATGCCTTCTATTCTCTATTCTTACATTTATGATTACCTGTTCTTTCCATGCAATTCTAGAAGATAAGCAAACCTACAGGCAAAATAATTACTGTTTGTCTTGTATAATTAGGTCAAGGAGGGAAAGGTCATAAAGTTTGGAAAGTGGCAAAGAAAATTTATATTAACATGAGTGTTCCTTCTCTTTAGTGCTTGAGGACATGGAAAGGGAATTTATGTGATATTTGGGTTGTGAATCAGGATACTCACTCTTCTGAATAGGTCAGCAGGTATCTTTGAAAGAGTTATAAAAGCTGGGATTTGGATGTCTTCCAAATGTCACAACATTTTTATCTGCTTCAAGCTCTGTATACTATAATATGTTTACTTGAATTCTACATGATAAAATTCTGTTATATTGTTATCAATCATTTTAAATTTCAATGAGTGGGATTCAGTCTCAGATATTCACATGAAATTTAGGTTAATTCCTGTCTGTCTAAAAATCTGTTATTCACAAATGCCAAAAGAATGCATTTAAGCAACTCATCATCAAAATAAGTGAGAAGAAAACACCTGACTAATTTAAAGCCAAAAAATCACATTGCTCAAGTATAAATAATAATAGTGGCTACTTTAGAGATAGGAAGGAACAGACGAATGACTTCTATTTTTACTTGTTTTCTGATTTTTTAAATTTTTTCTTAATGAAAACTATGTAATTCTTATTCTTCAATTAAATCATTACATTTCATTCTTTAATAAAATTTGTAAAAGTATATTTTAAACAATGAAACAAAGAAATAAAAGGAATTCAAATTGACAAGTAACTTTTTGAAGATTGCATAATACTATACATAGGAAAACACTAATGACTCCATAAAGAAAACTATCAGAACTTTATCAATGAATTCAGCAAGCAAGATAAAAAATTAGCACGATGAAACCTGCTGCCATTCTATATACTAATAACAAACTATCAGAAACCAAAATTAAAACACAATGACATTTGCAGTTATATTAAAAAGAATAAAATAACTAGGAGTAAATCTAACTAAAGAGGTGAAACACCTATACTTTGAAAACTATATAATGTTGATGAAATAATTTAAAATTATACAAATAATTGGAAAGCTATATCATGCTCAGCTCTTAAGCTAGAAGAATTAATTTTATTAAAATATCCATATTAACTAAGTCAATTTATAGATTTAATGCAATCCTTATCAAAATCTCATTGATAATTTTAAAGAACTAAAAGAAACAATTCTAAAATTTATATGAAAACAAAAACGACCTTAATTAGTCAAAGCAAACTTGAAAAAGAACAAAGCTGAATGTATCACACTTCCTGATTTTAAATAGCCCTCCCCTCCAAAAAAATAGACAAATAGATCAACAGAACAAAGAGCCCAGAAATAAACCCATATGATTCATAAGATGAAATAACCTATGATAAAGGCGATAAGAATATACAATGGGGAAAAGACAACCTTTTTAATAAATTATATGGGGAAACTGGACAGCTACATGGAAAAGAATGACTCTGGACCACTCACTCCCATCATATATAAAATAAACTCAAAATAGATTGAAGAATTAAATGTAAACTTGAAACCATAAAACTTCTAGAAGCAAATATAAGCAATATGCTCTTTCACATTAGTCTTAGCAGTATTTTGGGGACGTATCTCCTCAAGTAAGGGAAACAAAAGCAAAAATAAATGATAGTGCAACAAATTAAAACGATTTTGCAGAGCAAAACAAAAAAGACAGCAAACTGAGTAGGAGAATATAGTCATAAACAATATATTTAATAACGCAAATATTCAAAGGTTAATATCCAAAATATCAAATATTTCATACAATTCAGTATCCAAAAAAAAAAAAAACCTGATTTTAAAATGGGCAGAAGACCTGAAAAGATATTTTTCCAAAGAAGACACACAGATGGCCAACACATATGGGAAAAAATACTCAACATCATTAATTATCAGGAAAATGCAAATCAAAGTGAAGTTGCTCAGTCGTGTCCGACTCTTTGCGACCCCGTGGACTGTAGCCTACCATGCTCCTCTGTCCATGGGATTTTCCAGGCAAGAGTACTGGAGTGGGTGGCCATTTCCTTCTCCAGAGGATCTTCCTCGACCCAGGAATCGAACCCAGGTCTCCCGCATTGTAAGCAAGACACTTTACCGTCTGAGCCACCACCATGAAATTTAACCTCATATCTTGCAGAATGGCTATCATCAAATACAGGACAAATAACAAGGGTTGGTTGGGATGTGGAGAAAAGGGAATCTTGATACACTATTGGTCAGAATATAAATTGGTACAGTCACTACAGAAAACAGTATGGATGTTCCTCAAAACATTAAAAATAGAACTACCATATGGTCCAACAACTCAACCACTGGCTATGTTTCTGAAGAAAACAAAAGCACTAATTCAAAAAGATATATACACTCCTCTATTCACTGTAGCATTATTTATAAAAAGGTAAGATATGGAAGCAACCTAGGTGTCCACTGATAGATGAATGGGAATAGAAGTGGTCTGTATAGATATAAACACACACACAATAGAACATTATTCATCCTAAAGAATGAAATCTTGTCATTTGTGACAATACTGATGGATCTAGAGGGTATCATGCTGAATGAAATATGTCAGACAAAGACAAATACCTATGATTTCACTTATATGTGCAATCTTAAAAGCAAAACAAACAAAAGGAAAACACACAGAGAGGAAGTCCACACGGGGCTAGGAAATCAGGCAAAATAGGTAAAGGGGATTAAGAGATAATCTTCCAACTATAAAATAAATAAGTCATAGGGATGTAATATACACCATAAGAAATATGGTCACTGTAATAATTTTGTATGTGGACAAATGGGTACTAGGCTCATTGTGATGATAATTTTTAGTGTAATTAAAGGTCACATCATTATGTTGTACACTTGAATCTAATATAACATGTATACAAATATATTCAATAAAAAATAATTGATTTTAGTCAGTTAATTTTTGCATACATAGAGCAATGAAGATAAATGAGGAAACAACCTATAGTGCATTGCCTGATAGGTAGAATAAAGTTAATTATCATCTCTCACTAAAAATAAGTACCATCTGGAAACTCTGTATGATCCCTCATTAAATAATATGTGTGATAATCATAATACAAGAGTTTATTTTTGAAACCCCTCTCAGGATTATATAGGTTTAATTTAACACAATTCAGTGGATTTCTTGAATGTCTAATTTGTCAAAAATTTATTAGAAAATAAATAGAGTATGATAATAGTTTTTAAAGTGATTTGACAGGTATCAAAGAGAAAAAAATAACATTATTTTATTAATGAATTAAACATTTATAATTCTGGAATCACTAATTTTAGAACTCCAGGGACTTTAGATATCATTTGAAGCCAACCTTCATATTTTCCCATTAAGCTATCTAAAGACCAGAGAGGTAAATTTATTTTCACAATAAATGTCACACAGTGACATTCTGCACTTCCTATATCCTAAGAGGTAATGATAATCTGTAAGAAACCTGGGGAAAAGAACCCCTTCAGATATATGACATTTGTTAAGATTTAATGTATCAAGAACTTTTAATATTAGGGCTTATTTAATGTTCAGAGAATCTCTACAAGCTGTGACTTATTATTTCCACTTAATAGATGAGAAAATTGGTTCAAACTGTGAATAACTTACTCTGCCATACAGTGAGGGGTACAGTCAAATTTGATCCCACGTGTATGACTGCAAATTTCAAACTCTTTCCACTAAGCCATACAAATAAAAGGGACTGCTAGCAGAGTAGCCTCAGAAGCCAGATGGGAATAGTTTATCAGTGGTTAATACTACCACTAATAATAATTTCTTATATCTCAGTTCAGTTCAGTTTAGTCACTCAGTCATGTCCAAATCTTTGTAGAGTTGGACTGCAGCATGCCAGGCATCCCAGTCCATCACCAACTCCTGGAGTTTACCCAAACCCAAGTCCATTGAGTCGGTGATGCCATCTATCTCATCCTCTGTCGTTCCTTCTCCTCCTGCCTTCAATCTTTGCCAGCATCAGGGTCTTTTCCAATGAGTCAACTCTTCGCATGAGGTGGCCAAAGTATTGGAGTTTCAGCTTCAACATCAGTTCTTCCAATGAACACCCAGGACTGATCTCCTTCAGAATGGACTGGTTGGATCTCCTTGCAGGCCAAGGGACTCTCAAGTGTCTTCTCCAACACCACAGTTCAAAAGCATCAATTCTTCAGCACTCAGCGTTCTTTATAGTCCAACTCTCACATCCATACATGACTACTAGAAAAACTATAGCCTTGACTAGATGGATCTTTGTTGGCAAAGTAATGTCTCTCTTTTGTAATATGTTCTCTAGGTTGGTCATAACTTTTCTTCCAAGGAGCAAGCGTCTTTTAATTTCATGCCTGCAGTCACCATCTGCAGTGATTTTGGAGCCCCCCAAAATAAAGTCAGCCACTGTATCCACTGTTTTCCCATATATTTGCCATGAAGTGATGGAACCAGATGCCATGATCTTAGTTTTCTGAATGTTGAGTTTTAAGCCAACTTTTCAACTCTCCCCTTTCACTTTCATCAAGAGGCTTTTTAGTTCTTCTTCACTTTCTGCCATAAGAATGGCATTATCTGCATAACTGAGGTTATTTATATTTCTTGTGGCAATCTTGATTCTAGCTTGTGCTTCATCCAGCCGAGTGTTTCTCATGATGTACACTGCATAGAAGTTAAATAAGCAGGGTGACAATATACAGCCTTCAGTTCAGTTCAGTTCAGTTGCTCAGTCATGTCCGACTCTTTGCAACCCCATGAATCGCAGCACGCCAGGTCTCCCTGTCCATCACCATCTTCCGGAGTTCACTCAGACTCATGTCCATCGAGTCAGTGATGCCATCCAGCCATCTCATCCTCTGTCGTCCCATTCTCCTTCTGCCCCCAATCCCTCCCAGCATCAGTCTTTTCCAATGAGTCAACTCTTCGCATGAGGTGGCCAAAGTACTGGAGTTTCAGCTTTATCATCATTCTCTCCAAGGAAATCCGAGGGCTGATCTTCAGAATGGACTGGTTGGATCTCCTTGCAGTCCAAGAGTCTTCTCCAACACCACAGTTCAAAAGCGTCAATTCTTTGGCGCTCAGCCTTCTTCACAGTCCAACTCTCACATCCATACATGACCACAGGAAAAACCATAGCCTTGACTAGACGGACCTTAGTCGGCAAATAATGTCTCAGCTTTTGAATACGCTATCTAGGTTGGTGATAACTTTTCTTCCAAGGAGTAAGCGTCTTAATTTCATGGCTGCAGTCACCATCTACAGTGATTTTGGAGCCCCTCAAAATAAAGTCTGACACTGTTTCCACTGTTTGCTCATCTATTTCCCATGAAGTGATGGGACCGGATGCCATGATATTAGTTTCCTGAATGCTGAGCTTGAAGCCAACTTTTTCACTCTCCTCTTTCACTTTCATCAAGAAGCTTTTTAGTTCCTCTTGACTTTTTCCTATTTGGAACCAGTCGGTTGTTCCATGTCCAGTGCTAACTGTTGCTTTCTGACCTGCATACAGATTTCTCAAGAGGCAGGTTAGGTGGTCTGGTATTCCCATCTCTTTCAGAATTTTCCACAGTTTATTGTGATCCACACAGTCAAAGGCTTTGGCATAGTCAAGAAAGCAGAAATAGATGTTTTTCTGGAACTCTCTTGCTTTTTCCATGATCCAGCGGATGTTGGCAATTTGATCTCTGGTTCCTCTGTCTTTTCTAAAACAAGCTTGAACATCTGAAAGTTCACAGTTCACCTACTGCTGAAGCCTGGCTTAGAGAGTTTTAAACATCACTTTACTAGCGTGTGAGATGAGTGCAATTGTACAGTAGTTTGAGCATTCTTTGGCATTGCCTTTCTTTGGGATTGGAATGAACACTGACCTTTTCCAGTCCTGTGGCCACTGCTGAGTTCTCCATGTTTCCTGACATATTGAGCACAGCACTTCCACAGCATCATCTTTTAGGATTTGAAATAGCTCAACTGGAATTCCATCACCTCCACTAGCTTTGTTCATAGTGATGCTTCCTAAGGCCCACTTGACTTTGCATTCCAGAATGTCTGGCTCTAGGTGAGTGATCACACCATCATGATTATCTTGGTCATGAAGATCTTTTTTGTACAGTTCTTCTCTGTATTCTTGCCACCTCTTCTTAATATCTTCTGCTTATATCTAAGTGGAACTCTAAAATTTAAAGTAAACTCCCATATATGCTATTTTATTTGATTTTCAATACAACCTCTGAACTGTGAAATAAATACAAGTGGTAGGAAAATTGTACACACTATTCCCAGCTTACCTAAACCAGCCTATATATATGAGACAGTGTCAGTCCATATTATACTTGATATTAGTAACCTACTCATTGCCTTTCTAAATCAATGCCTATATTAGTATTACCTCCTTTTTCTAAAACTGAAGTCACATTTATGAATATCTACTTGATAGTAGCAACCATATCACTCAGATAATGATAGAAAATTTAGTTCCTAAGAGTAAATCTTAGATGAAAGACTCCCTAATAGAAAAATCAATGTGATCCAAGAACAAGATACTTCTCATCTGAAGGTATGTGTCCTTGTGCTAATTGCCTGTCCCTTTATTAAGAAGACTGCAGCTAATTATTACAGGAGGTGTTATGTACCATTCTAAAATATTAATTCCCACCAGCAAATATTTTTGAATGTTCAGTAAAAGAGAAGCCTTGATTTGGCAGAAATTGAGATGGCTTTTGTGGGCTCCACAACCTCTCAGGAATCTAGGCACCAATAATTTGCTTAGGAGGAAAAGGAATCTGTGAGAAGCAGATTTCTGCATGAGTTCTATAACTAAGAAATATAAATACTTCCCACCCTTTTCCTCAGTCCAGTCCCATGACTGGGATTGAAGTCTTGAGAAGAAAAGGCATTTCTAAACTGGTTCTGAGGCAGAGAGATTGTAGGAAATACATCATAGTGCTTGGATCTCAAAGGTCTACAGCTTGGGAGTTCCAGGAGACAGTGTCTGGATAACGTGGCAACTGACCAGCAGAGCAATAGCAATGCTTTGGTAGATGTGGTGGAGCTGAGTGTCCCTGACAGAGACTCAGTGAACAGCCCTGGCCACTGGCAAGACTGAGATTTATACACAAGCACATGCAAACAGGAATCTCCAGAAATACATGGGTGAATTTTTCAAAAAGCTGAGGTCTATGGGCAAAAAAGAAGAAATATGTTCAGTGAAATCTGGGCAGATATGCTAAAACAAGCTTATTTGGTAGGCTGGTGAGGGAGTCAAATCCAAACATGTAATGCTATAAAATATAGGCTTTACAACCATAGGTTATTAAAACTGAAATGATGCTTACATATTATACAGTCCAACCCCATTTGGTCTCCCATGAGGAACCTGAGGTCTCATGTTACTTCCTTCTCAAGGAAACAAGCCTCGAGAGTGATGGAGACAGAGCTTATGACCATTGCTTTTCACTAGATCATGGTGCAGCTTTTTCTCACAGCTGGTCCATTTCATTTACTTAAAAGAGCTTTGCATTTAGCACTCTAGGGGTTCTTTAAATTTTTGAGAAGTGAGAATTCTTTTTAATAGAATGTGGGCTTTGCAGTTTTAGAAATACTAGTTTTTGTAAATATCAAATTCTTCCCTGAACCAGCTCTTTGAAAAGGCTTTGATGTTAAAAAAAAAAAAAAAAAAAAAAAAATCTTTCTAAAATAACTTCTTTGTAACACCAGCAAGGGCACCTCAGGACAATTTATCTTTTCTATGCTATTCATCTAATAATCCTTACATTTAAAATGCTAGTACAGGCTTGTGATTACAAGACAAAAATGTTGAAATCAAATGCAACATTTACTTAAAAATGTGTCCAGTTAAGTCTTGCTGTTGCCTCTGGTCTTTTTTATACTTTCAGAATGAAATGATTTAAATTTAGAAAAGAAGGATGCCACATGTTTCCTGGGAAGTCAATGATAGTTTTAAATTTAATATCATATGTAATGTGTAGTTAAATATTGAATTGGAAGGATGTGGCTAGTGTCTACCATATATACATACATATATATAGTCTAAGCCTATATATACAGGCTCAGACTGCCTCTACATTAAATAATTAGCAGAGACCATCTTCTTTATCAGTGTTAGAATAAGAGTAAGAATTCTGAGTTCTAATTTCAGCTCATTCTCTAATTGCTTTGTGATCTTGTGTGATTTAATTTCTATCTTCAGTTCTGGGTTTCTAGAATAGTATGCATGTATGTGTCCTTCCCAACCTAATAAAACAGTGTCATATATATTGGTATTGATTTAGAAAGGCATGAATGATTTATTGATGTACAATATAATATTGACTTATGTTGTCTCATACAGATCATGAGCTATTTTAATAAATCAGGAAATAATGAGTGCACTTTTTCTACCATTTGCATTTATTTTATAGTTTAGGGATTGTACTGACAATCAAGTAAATAGCATATGTTGGTGCTTACTTTAAATTTTAGAGTCCCATTGAGATATATGTGTGTGTGTGCCAAGTTGCTTCAGTCATTTTCAACTCTTTGCAACCCTATGGACTGAAACTGGCCAGGCTCCTCTGTCCATAGATTCTCCAGGCAAGAATACTGGAGTGGGTTGCCACGCCTTCCTCCAGGGGATCTTCCCAACCCAGGGACTAAACCCGTGTCTGTCACGTCTCCTGCATCAGCAGGAGGGTTGTTTACCACTAGCACCACCTGCGAAGCCCCCATTGAGATATAAGGAATGATTATTGTTTACTTAGAAAATTTTCCCATCTAGCTGTTGAGACTACTCCACTAGCAATCTCTTCCATCAGTAGGCTGAGGTCTTGCAGTTGGTTAGCAGTGCACTGAGGGTGAATCAGAAGGAGAGAGTCCTATTTCAACTCAAATATCCTAAGGGTTGCTGATAACTTAGCCATAGTTTATCTTGACTGACAGACAATATCCTATTCTCTTCATCAGATCAACTCTATGTTCACTTCTTTCTCCTTGAACATAAATCCTAAAATACTATGTTGGGTTTGAATTCTCAAAGTCCTATCTAGAGTAAATAACTAATACTTTTATTTCCATGCCTACTTAAGAACCAAGAACAAAGGCAAAGTTGGGCTCCTCTAGCAGGAAGGCATCACAATCTATTAGCTGGGAGAATAGCAACCCTTCATCACAAATGGAGGGCTATGAGGAGGGAAAGTAAGATGGCATGTGATCTTTTTATTCTAATTACTGACTCAAAAGAGAAATGTCTCATCCTAACCCACAACACACAAACACATGATGGCAAGTCCAAACAACCATCACCCATGGCACCTAGAAAGTGACCAGAAAAGTTAAGAATTATCTCCAAGAATTCTGAACTGGCTGTGGTCTGTCTCTGTTTCACACTGGAATTGCTCTTCCCTTAACTGGTCATTGTGAGTGTGTGTGCTTAGTCTCTCGGTAGTGTCTGACTCTTGTGCAGCCCCATGCACGGCAGGCTGCCAGGCTCCTCTGTCCATGGAATTCTCTAGGCAAGAATACTGGAGTGGGTAGCCATTCCCTTCTCTAGGGGATCTTCCCAACCTAGGGATTGAACCCAGGTCTCCTGCATTACAGGTGAATTCTTTACTGTCTGAGCCACCAGGAAAGATAAATTTGTCATTGATTGATATATAAAGTACCAATCCAATCAGGAATCAAGTCATCACTGTCATTCTGCAGACAGATGCTGTGCCTTACCCATTTATCTATAGGTATATCTCACCCATGTTCTCAGTTATCACAGTCTTCCCTGTATTGACTGATTATTTTATTATGTATTACAAGCAATTTTCTGTCTGGCAATATATCATAATCCTTTCCATGCTTAACATTTTTAGCCCACACCCAATTCTATCATTTGGGAAGTTTAGAATACAGCATATACGTATCACTTCCCATTCTATACGGTATGTTAAACTCTAGTTTTCTACTAGCATCAGCTTGTTATGTTTGGCACATTCTGATGAGCCAGCCTGATTATTCTGAATTAATGATGTTTCTTCACTATTCTTAATGAAACCCAGTTGGTCACAGTCTTCTAAAAGGCAAATGAGAGGTATGAGAAATCACCACCATGTAGGAAGTTGGAAAACTTAAATTCTCTATTTAAGGGGTGAAAGTGAAAGTGAAGTCGCCCAGTCATGTCTTATTCTTAGCAGCCCCATGGACTGCAGCCTACCAGGCTCCTCCGTCCATGGGATTTTCTAGGCAAGTGTACTGTAGTGGGCAAGGGATTAGTTTGAATTCACCCTCTGAACTCATGACTGACACTTCTGCTGTCCTCTGTATTCTTTAAGGCTCAGTTTCTAATGTGATTCCTTTGTCTCGTTGAACAGCCTCATGGGTATAGAGCACACTCATATCATCTGAGGAAGCCTGCAGAGCACCTAGCAGACCAGGATGCATAGCCATTGCTGATGATTTCAACTTTAATCTTTTGTACTTACAATGAGTTTACAGAAAAACAATTCATGATGGATTAATAACAACCTTGTATATAAAATTGTCTGATAAGCTCTTCATTGAATAAAATAAAATGACAGTTTATCCAGCATGTTTCCATTAGAAATGAACAGTTTATAAATTATCTGTAAAGTTTGGTGAGCAATTCCTCAGCATCAAGAATTAGTTAATCTGCATTCAACAAGTAAGCAATTTAACCTCCTTCCCATCCATACAATCAGCAGCAACATCATATCCAAGGGGAGGAAAGCATAAAACATGTTTGGATATCATAATGAATTCGATAACAATAACACCAAATTAAGCCTATTTTCATTTTGATATTATAAAAAAGCAGCAGGAGGTTTGACTAGATAACTTGCTTTTACTTTATTAAATTCCTTATGTTACAGTCAGCTGGATTGAGTGCTCCCTGGGAGTAAATTAAGAACATTTGGGCCTTGTCTTTACATTCCAAACAGTGTGGCTTTTACAATTCATTTTACTTGGGTTGCCAGAGGGAAATTAAGAAGAGCTCCCTAGTTCCTTGGCTTGTTTATTGCCTTCTTTATGCAGAAGGGTTTACTCCCACCTTCAGGTCATGAAATATCACACAGTGGCATTAGGCAAACAGAAGACTGACTTGTCCCAAGAGCACCATCTCTGTTGTCCAGGACAAATGTCACATAAATATGGGAATTGTCCACATCCTGTTCACTTGAGAGTGAGCCGAAACCCTAAGCCCTCCCTCCTTTTCGGTCAATGCATATTTATGGCTCCATCTCAACAATGCTAATTAATTAAATGTTTGCTTATGGACTAACAGAGCACACCTCCCAAAGCTTCAGGCAGACACTAAGAGGATTTTAAGTTTGGCTATAAAGGGAAAAGGGCACTTCTGAAATGTTAGAATCCTAATTTACAATGGCATATTGGTGCAAGTAGGAAAAAAAGGCCCCTAAATAAAACTGAGTCAACTTCAGCAGTCCTCACACAGTTCATACCACTAACTTGCAGCCAAGTCTAATGAAAGCTTGAATACTCAGTTCTCTAATGGCCCTGCCACTTTCCCTTTGCAGCTTCCTGTTTCTCCTTACATTATGGTGTTCGAAATCTATTTTTATAGCAAGTTTATTACATTTCATTTCCTAACAGTTGGCACATTTTGTCTCACTGTAGCCATGTTATGAAGTCAGCCACACGTTATCCTATCATCAGTTGCTGGGGTTGTGAATCTTCTTGTCTGTTGTCAGGGATTTGATTTTCTCTAGTAAAATGTGTTTTCCTCTGGAGGCTTCACAAGAGCATTCACAGCAACTGAAAAGGGAAGGCTGAGAGACAGGGCTAGCCACCAGGCCAAACCCAAACAGAATGCTGTTGGGTCCTATGGTGGGGCGAGGGTGGAGGGAGGCCTTCTTCCCTAGACAGGAACAGCATGTGTTCACCATGTGTTTCCTCTCAGTGCATGCCATTGGATTTTTTTTTTTTTTTTTTTTTGCAGGGCCAGTTCTGGACTGAAGACGAGAAAGTAGTACCTTTCGACTCAAGAACAAAGCAATTTTAGAAACCATTGGTCAAACTGATTGCAGAGAAAAGGTTTCCGGTACCCAGGGAGAGAGTTCATTAACTTTTATTGAAATAAGCACAGGAAAAAGCAATGTCCACTTTTTCATGCCATATTTTACATGTGAGCAGGTGCAGAGGGTTCTGCTATGAAAACATCATCAATATTGACAGACATCAAAAAAATGGTTATGCATTTGGATATGTTATAAATTGACTTGGATATATTCTTATTAGAATATTGATAGACATGAGAAATTTTCACATCATACAATAGAGTGTTTGCCATAATTGTAAAGCACTCCTTTCCATATCCCCTCCACTCTTGTTCTCACTCTGTCATGCTCATTTTACACACTGTAAGCCTTGGTTAAATCCAGCTGTCTGCCTAATCCACACCTGAACCTGAGCATCAGAGAACTGTTAAGAAAAAGCACTCAACCTTGCTGAGTGACTTCACCTAATATTTTCAATATGTGTGTGTGTGAATCTACTTATTTATCTATCTGCAGAATCACCCAATCCCCTGGTTTAAATGTATAAATGTTGATTTAAATGTAAATATATTCATTGATAATATAACACACATATTGTATCTTCAGGGCTGATTTCCCTCCTGAACTATATAGATTTATAGAAATAATAAGATTAGTATTAACTGAGCATCTTTTATACATAATGAGAAGTTCACATGTATTATGACCAAAAGAGAATTATGTCCTCTCCACTTTCCCCCAGTTATCCCTTCTCCCATTACTATTCTTCTCAGGAAATGGTACATCATTGTTCCTGCACCTCACTCCAAAAAACCTGCAGTCATTTTTTTACCACTCTTTGTTCCCCATAGCCTATGTCCAATCTGCTAACAAAAATTGCATTGTTATGCAAAATTACAGTTAACAGCAACCATTCCTTACTAACAGTATCAGTTCAACTTATCATTTTTTTTTTGTCTAGAATAGCTTTCTAATGGTCAAGCACTTCTGTTTTTTCCCCCAAAGGTCTCTTTTGCATGGTATACAAAGTGATATTCAGGTTATATCACTCATATGACTAAAACCATCCAATGACTTCACCCATACTGTAATGTTATATGTTGTTATATTTTTAATATATTCATCCTCCTATGAGGCATTGTTGTTATTGTTCAGTCACTAAGTCATGTCTGACTCTTTTGCAACACCGTGGACCATGCTCCTCTGTCCACAGGATTCCCCAGGCAAGAATGCTGGAGTGGGTTGCCATTTCCTTCTCCAGAGGATCTTCCAGACCCAGGGGTTGAACCCATGTCTCCTGCATTGGCAGTAGTAAAGACCACTGGCCCACCAGGGAAGCCCCATATGAGGCATACTTCTCTGCAGTTTTTTCAAGATGAATTAATTTTTCCACTCAGCAAATATTTATTGAGTGTTGACAAGGATCCAAGCACTATACTCACCTCTGGAAATACAAGAATGGAGAAGGAAGAAATCTTGTAAGAAGTTACACTATTTCCTCTGATGTCTCACTGCACATTTGTCCTGTTGAGAAAAATAATACATGTTCACTACATGAAATTTGGAAGATACAGAAAAGCATACAGAAGAAACATAATATACTACATAGTTATATTAGTGTTACTCCCAGTGTCCTCTCATGCTTTTCTGTATTTCCTTACTGTATTATTCCTATGTTTCTGCATTCCTTAGTACCCAGGTCAGGATAGTCCATCCCAGTTGGGTTTTGGAAATTACTTCAATCCTGAGCTAACTTCCCAATGACTGAGATCACTCCTTATCAAAGTCTTATACTGTAGGGAGGCAAGCTTGTCCTTCTGTCTACCTGTCTAGAGAATCCTTCCTTGATGTATGCATCATATTTAGTATCTAATGGCTACAGCGAATCTATCTCTAACCCTCAGTCAAAAAAGCAAGAGAAGCTCCAAACTTTAGGCATGTATCTTATGGTTTTGTTGATTTAACCTCCAGAGTAAGCAAAGGAAAGGGGCTGGTGGTGGTTGTTCTTTTATAAAAACAGCCAGATCAGACATCCTGGGGGACTTCTTGGCTGATTCTAAAACTGCCATCAAGCTCGTATGCCATTCATAAATATTAAGAAATAGAAAACT
The DNA here is from genome assembly GCF_023091745.1 of Budorcas taxicolor. Lineage (NCBI taxonomy): Eukaryota > Metazoa > Chordata > Mammalia > Artiodactyla > Bovidae > Budorcas > Budorcas taxicolor. The sequence goes on along the minus strand of NC_068913.1, from coordinate 74,583,097 downwards.
CAAGCATAAGAACAAGAACTTCAAATAAAATCAAAAGCCCTGTGAGAATGTAGTTTTACTGCAGAACTACTGCACAGCCTGAAGTCATAAAGAGAAGCACCAGAGAACTGATTAACTAGGACTGTAGTGACAGTAAGCCAGAAAATACGCTTTCCCTTCAAAGGCGGAGAATCTGATAGCCCTGCATGATACAGTGCAATGCCACATGCCTCATGGACACCAATTTAAATCCAAGCAGGGTCAGTTGTCAGAGCAGAAGTCATTTGTGTCCAACAGCATTTTATTAGCACATGCACAATGTTTCAAAGTTCTGAACCCCATTCTTAGCAGGTATGAGTACATCAACAAGAACATGGAATAGGGATTAACATATACACACTACTATATATAAAACAGATAACCAACAAGTACCTAATTTACAGCACAAAGAACTCCACACAAAATTCTGTAATAACCTATATGGGAAAAGGATCTGGAAAAGAATGGATATATGTGTGTATGCTGCTGCTGCTGCTGCTAAGTCACTTCAGTCGTGTCTGACTCTGTGCGACCCCATAGATGGCAGCCCACCAGGCTCTGCCATCCCTGGGATTCTCCAGGCAAGAACACTGGAGTGGGTTGCCATTTCTTTCTCCAGTGCATGAAAGTGAAAAGTGAAGGTGAAGTCGCTCAGTCACGACCCCATGGACTGCAGCCCACCAGGCTCCCCCATCCATGGGATTTTCCAGGCAAGAGTACTGGAGTGGGTTGCCATTGCCTTCTCCGATATGTGTGTATACATATATATATATAAAGTGAATCACTTTGTTGTACACCTGAAACTAAGCCAACACTGTAAATCAACTCTACTCAAATTTAAAATAAAAATTAAATTAAAAATAAATTATTTAAAATAATATTACTCAATTTGTTCTCACTTGGACTCCAAAGCAAACCATGTTCACATAACACAAGAATCCAGCAAATAGTGAGTAGTGGAGAATCTCAATTTTATAATAATTACAATAGCCACAGCAAGGTGTTTTTGCACCTTGTATTTATGTACTACTTTACAACTTTTACATTTATGATTTTGTTATTTCTTTTAGCAACTCAATAAAATTAACTAATTTACAAATGATTGTTGGTTTTATTTTACAAAGGTGAAAAACTGAAGTTCAGATTGCTAAGTAACTTGCACCTTGATTTGTAACCTATACTCAAATCCTAACCATGAAGAGAAGGGAACTAGGACTCTAATGCGGGCCTTCTGATTTCAAGTCTACAGTTCTTTCCTAAACAGCATGTTGTCTCTTTTTAAGGGTTTTGTAACAACTCAGACTTTAGAAAAAAGTAATTTCATCAATTGGGCAATTTAGAGAATAAACCATTGTCCAGATATTTTTTCCCTAGTGCAGAAATACTATGTTCTTTCACAGTAGAGCAATTATGCAGTACTTTTAGAATAATCAGTTGAGCATACTATAATTATTCACAGTAGAAAATGTATATTTGTTCTTTCCTCAAGTTGATAATAATAAAACCAAAAATTAAATAACAGCATATGTTTATTGATTACTTTACATGTGACAGTTTTTATTTTTAAACCTCATAACAACTTAGGAAAATGAGCATTATACCCTGTTTTTCAGATAGAAACTTAAGCATATAAAGGTTAAGTACGTTGAACAAGCACAGAGAAAATGTAGCAGAGCTGGGATAAAATTTCTATTGATCTGATTTCAAAGCTTGTGGTCAATCATTACAATTTCACCAAAAGGATAAGAAGCACACAGCAGAATCACTAAGGAACCTTCTCTGAGGATGGTACAAGGAATACCAGGCTTTGAAAACCTGTGCCGGTTTTTTGTTTTGTTTTGTTTTGTTTTAAGGACTCACTGGATCAAGAGAAAATATGTAAAATTATTTTCTCAAGTACTATGCTATTTTTCTAGGAAAAATATCCAATAGTATATATTTTACAACTAATGTGATGTACTGACATACTAAAGTCAAGTGTAATATCAATTTAACGGCAAATATTCATTCTATTAATACTGAATGCAAAATGCTGCAAACTCCATGGGCTTAGCAATATGAGGAGTTCAAGATAAAAAACACAAAGACTAAACAAACATACCTGCAGCCTTGGAGAGCCAGTGGAGCAATCGTTGCAAGCTACAATAAAACAGAAATGAAATGTTGTAGGAGTTGCGAAAGCCATAGTTCTCAAGTTTTAGTGGGGACTGGAAACACCTGGAGGACTTGTGAACAGAAAGACTGTTGGATCCCGCCCCCCTGAGTTTCTGCCTCTGTAAAGACTCTGAGAATTTGCATTTCTAACAAGCTTCCAGGTGATACTCATGTTGCTTGGTCCTTGGTCTGGGTGCCACGCTCAGCACCACTGTGACAGAAGTGAAGTGAAGTGAAGTCGCTCAGTCGTGTCCAACTCTTTGCGATCCCGTGGGTTGTAGCCCACCAGGCTCCTCCCTCCATGGGATTCTCCAGGCAAGAGTACTGGAGTGGGTTGCCATTTCCTTCTCCAGGGGATCTTCCACACCCAGGGATTGAACCCAGGTTTCCCATATTCCAGGCAGATGCTTTAACCCAATTCTAAGAGACTATAGAGGGAGATGTGATAAGCCTTCCAAAGCAGAAGTAATACTTCACGGAGGACTCAAATTTTGAACTGCATTTTGACAAAGAAGCAGAATTTTAGATATTGAGAGATAATTGCTTCAGTCTCAAGAAGAAACATAGTCCTTCAGGCTCTTCTTTCTCATTTTAGTGATTTGGTTAATCTACTCTTGCAGAATGAATATGAAACCATGTCTCCTTGTTCAACAACTCAGTATACTTTGTTTTCTAGGCTTAAACCAATGTACTGATACCCAGAAAAGAATGAAAGAATAATTTTTTGAATAATTTCATTTTCCTCTGAAACTACATTTTGTTCTGCTTGGCCTTCACCTGACTCTCACATTCTAGGGATGACTAAGAATATGAATTAAGTGTTGATCAAGTTTTATTTTGCAGGTTTGTTTGATTGTAATGGCCAAAATGGTCACAACTTCTCAAGTAAGTATTTGTCCTAGTTTTAAACCAAGAGGCAAAAAAGAAAAAAAAAGAACTGGAAACATTTCTAAAAGCAAACATATATAATATCATATAAGAAATGAATCACCAATCTAGGTTCAATGCAGGATACAGGATGCTTGGGGCTGGTGCACTGGGATGACCCAGAGAGATGGTATGGGGAGGGAGGTGGGAGGGGGGTTCAGGATTGGGAACATGTGTACACCCGTGGCGGACTCATGTTGAAGTATGGCAAAACCAATACAATATTGTAAAGTAAAAAATAAAAATAAAAGTAAAAAAAAAAATAAAGAATTAGCTGTATGCTGAAGCTGGAGAATAATCAAGATATAAAATAATACTAACTTGTGAGAATAATTTTGTTCCCAATTCCTCTATCATTTTACCACCTGGTTCTAAGGAAGTAATTTAAGTTCTCATTGCTCTGAATTCTATATTTGTAAAACAGGGATAATATTTGCCAGGAGGCTTAGTTAAGGATTGAAAATCATTTTGAGATCATTGGGAAAGGACAATAAAACACCATTTCTCTTCTTTGAGTTTTGGTAATCAAATGATCAAAAAAGAGGAATTAATACTCTTTCAGCAACAAATCCATTTAAAGTCATTTTCCTACTTCTAAGTTGCTTATTGTCATGATAAATGTATATTAGATTCTAATATTGTCAAGTACATACAATCATTTCTACTAATGGTTTTTACTCCGTTTCTCTTGCAGATGTAACAACTAAGTGGAAGATAATTCAAATGTTTTTAGTCTAGACGTGAGAAAACTTTTCCCAGAAAGGGCCAGGTAGTAAATATTCTAAAATTTGCAGGCTACATAGGAGCATGTGATCACAATGATCATGCTCATTAGTCATTGAGAAGTGGGACAAAGTATCACCACTAAGCATTAGCATTTTTCATTTCCATCCCCCAAAGCATCAGCATCTCTTCCCTCTTCTTTTACTTACTCAGATCTAGTCAGTAATAAAAATTGAGGTAGAATTCACTAATCTTGGCATTTTTGGTTATAAAATGGATTGCTTTCAAAAATAATACTGTTTTTTTTTTCTTCCAATGTTCTGTTTTATTTTATTTTATTTTTTTTATTAATTTTATTTTTTTTAATTTTAAAATCTTTAATTCTTACATGTGTTCCCAAACATGAACCCCCCTCCCACCTCCCTCCCCATAACATCTCTGTGGGTCCTCCCCATGCACCAGCCCCAAGCATGCTGTATCCTGCATCAGACATAGACTGGCAATTCAATTCTTACATGATAGTATACATGTTAGAATGCCATTCTCCCAAATCATCCCACCCTCTCCCTCTCCCTCTGAGTCCAAAAGTCCGTTATACACAGCTGTGTCTTTTTTCCTGTCTTGCATACAGGGTCGTCATTGCCATCTTTCTAAATTCCATATATATGTGTTAGTATACTGTATTGGTGTTTTTCTTTCTGGCTTACTTCACTCTGTATAATCGGCTCCAGTTTCATCCATCTCATCAGAACTGATTCAAATGTATTCTTTTTAATGGCTGAGTAATACTCCATTGTGTATATGTACCACTGCTTTCTTATCCATTCATCTGCTGATGGACATCTAGGTTGTTTCCATGTCCTGGCTATTATAAACAGTGCTGTGATGAACATTGGGGTACATGTGTCTCTTTCAATTCTGGTTTCCTCGGTGTGTATGCCCAGCAGTGGGATTGCTGGGTCATAAGGTAGTTCTATTTGCAATTTTTTAAGGAATCTCCACACTGTTCTCCATAGTGGCTGTACTAGTTTGCATTCCCACCAACAGTGTAGGAGGGTTCCCTTTTCTCCACACCCTCTCCGGCATTTATTGCTTGCAGATTTTTGGATCGCAGCCATTCTGACTGGTGTGAAGTGGTACCTCATTGTGGTTTTGATTTGCATTTCTCTAATAATGAGCGATGTTGAGCATCTTTTCATGCGTTTGTTAGCCATCCGTATGTCTTCTTTGGAGAAATATCTATTTAGTTCTTTGGCCCATTTTTTGATTGGGTCATTTATTTTTCTGGAATTGAACTGCATAAGTTGCTTGTATATTTTGAGATTAGTTGTTTGTCAGTTGCTTCATTTGCTATTATTTTCTCCCATTCAGAAGGCTGTCTTTTCACCTTGCTTATAGTTTCCTTTGTTGTGCAGAAGCTTTTAATTTTAATTAGATCCCATTTGTTTATTTTTGCTTTTATTTCCAGAATTCTGGGAGGTGGATCATGGAGGATCCTGCTGTGATTTATGTCTGAGAGTGTTTTGCCTATGTTCTCCTCTAGGAGTTTTATAGTTTCTGGTCTTACATTTAGATCTTTAATCCATTTTGAGTTTATTTTTGTGTGTGGTGTTAGAAAGTGATCTAGTTTCATTCTTTTACAAGTGGTTGACCAGTTTTCCCAGCACCACTTGTTAAAGAGATTGTCTTTACTCCATTGTATATTCTTGCCTCCTTTGTCAAAGATAAGGTGTCCATAGGTGTGTGGATTTATCTCTGGGCTTTCTATTTTGTTCCATTGATCTATATGTCTGTCTTTGTGCCAGTACCATACTGTTTTGATGACTGTGGCTTTGTAGTAGAGCCTGAAGTCAGGCAAGTTGATTCCTCCAGTTCCATTCTTCTTTCCCAAGATTGCTTTGGCAATTCGAGGTTTTTTGTATTTCCATACAAATCTTGAAATTATTTGTTCTAGTTCTGTGAAAAATATGGCTGGTAGCTTGATAGGGATTGCGTTGAATTTGTAAATTGCTTTGGGTAGTATACTCATTTTCACTATATTGATTCTTCCGATCCATGAACATGGTATGTTTCTCCATCTATTAGTGTCCTCTTTGATTTCTTTCATCAGTGTTTTATAGTTTTCTATATATAGGTCTTTAGTTTCTTTGGGTAGATATATTCCTAAGTATTTTATTCTTTTCGTTGCAATGGTGAATGGAATTGTTTCCTTAATTTCTTTTTCTACTTTCTCATTATTAGTGTATAGGAATGCAAGGGATTTCTGTGTGTTGATTTTATATCCTGCAACTTTACTATATTCATTGATTAGCTCTAGTAATTTTCTGGTGGAGTCTTTAGGGTTTTCCATGTAGAGGATCATGTCATCTGCAAACAGTGAGAGTTTTACTTCTTCTTTTCTAATTTGGATTCCTTTTATTTCTTTTTCTGCTCTGATTGCAATACTGTTGTTTTTAACTTCTGTTTGGCTTCCCCAAAATAATTCATTAAGTCAAGCTGGTTAATTTCAGTATCCCAAATGCAAACCATTCTGTTTCATTCACATTTTCTATTTTGTTTTGCCTGCCGCTTTGCTACTTGTGTTTCTTCATGAGCCTTTACAGAAAATAATACTATTCCTTCAGTTGTGCAAACTGAAAACCTATTTCTAAGGAGCTGTGTTCCAGCCATCTTGATTATCCTACCTTCTATTCCTCTGTTCATTAATTTAAAAAGAAAAGACTATATATAAGCCCCATCTCTCTCCTGAGTGTGGTTGTAGAAGCCTGCTGTACTCCTATTAATGCTTTTACACACATTTCATTTTGTTTCCTTATTGCAATGATAGTTTACCTTCCTGTTTGCTTTTCTGTTTACATCTCATTTAAGAAGTTTTGTCTAAAGTGTTTTATATAAAGATTCCTAATTAGGTCTCCTTTAAAAATGATTTAAAGTAGAAATTGAGAGTTTCACAATTTAAGTTGCAACTGTTTACAAAAGGTATTTAAAGATTTTTGCTACTTTGTGGTTATAATTAAGATTTTTAAGATTCAGAGCTTCTTTTAACTGAGATGGACTTTTACACAAAGATCCTCAAAACTTTGTAAAAATCAATAAAACATTTCTTATTTTAGTCTAATATAGAAGTAATATATTTATGCTATAGAAAATGGAAAAGATACTCATTTTTAATATTTGACCATAATTTCACAGCTTAATATGAAGTTCTTCCCCCCTCCACCGCCATTGCTACGGCGTGCATTTCAGAAATAAGCCTATCAGTCCTAGACACATGGAAGTCACACTGCATGTTTTCCTTCAGTTCATGTCATGATTGGAAATCAATCAATCATAGAAATGTCTTCATAGCACTGTAGTTTAGCCTTATGTCCTCAGCTTTTATTGAGGGCTGATGTAATAAAGGGCTCTGTGAAGAAGCTCTTTGGATAAAACTGCTGCTGAAGACACCCCCCATTACATTGTTCAATGATCCTATAAAATTTATCCAATTTATGTTTTTCCTTAGTTTCCAAACAAGCAAGAGATTTCCCCTTTTGATGATTTTATTTGGTCTCTTTCATTTTACATAATTTAAAAAGAGTTGTAAACTAATAAACAAATTCAATAAAGTTGCAGGGTACAAAAACAATATACAAAAATCAGTTGAATTTCTATACACCAACAGTGAACAACTCAAGATGGAAATTAAGAAAACATTTCTGAGTAAATTGCCTATCTCCAAGTGACTTAGTTCTTCTTCTGGGTTTTTGGCTCGTTCTTTCCTTTGAAATATGTTCCTTTGTCACCTCATTTTGTCTAAATTGCTATTTGTATTTCTATGTATGTGGTAGGTTGATTAGGTTTCTCAGCCTTAACAGAGAAAGACAAATATCATATGATATCATTTATATGTGGAGCCTAAACAAGCACACAAATGAACTAACTTACAAAACAGAAACATACACACAGACTTAGAAAATAAACTTAAAAAACAAACCAAAGGGGAAAGGCGAGGGGGAGGAAAAATTAGGAGATTGGGATTAACATATACATACTACTATATATAAAATAGGTAAACAGCAAGGACCTACTATATAGCACAGGGAACTATAATCAGTGTCTTGTAATAACTTCCATGGAAAAGAATCTGCTGTAACTTGAAACTACAATAACATTGTAAATTAATTATGCTTTAATTCTGAAAATAGAAGGAGAAAAAACAGAAAACATTCCTGTTTCCAACAGCATGAAAAAAAAAAAAAAATGAAATGCTCAGAGAGTTAACCAAAAAGGTAAAGGACTTGTGCATTGAAAACTATGAAACATCACTAAATTCATCCAACTCAGAGAAGCAGAAAGCAGACTGGTGGTTGTGTAACCCAGCAGGACCCAAGGGGACCTTCCTTGAATAGTCTGCCTTCCCCTATATCCTCAGCTGTAGCTCCTCTTTGATGTACTGGATAATAGTATTTCATGCAGATTTCCTCAGTTTTTCAGATGCTAAAATCCACCACCCAAAGGAGTAAATGAACTACTTGATGATCATGAGCATGTAGCCCCAGATTTTCTGGCCCTTAAGGATTGATAATGTTAGCACCTGTGACACTACCTTGTTACCTCAACATCAACCAATCAGAATTGTGCACAAGGTGATCACATATCCTGGCATGCCCCTCCCTCATCTTGCCTTGAAAAAAAAAATGCTTTGCTGAAACCCTTTGGAGGAGTTAGGGGAGTTCCATGATTTTGAGCATGAGCCACTCATTTTCATTCCATGACCCCGCAACAGAACTTTTTCTGTTCCAAACTCCAATGTTTTGCTTTATTGGCCTCACTGTGCATCGGGCATAGAAACTGGCATTTGGTAACACTTGATAGGGTCTGCAGAAAGGGGAAACAGGATACTGTTAAATAGTATAGCATTTCAGTCATGCGAGAAGGAAGAGTTCGGGAGCTCTACTATACAACACTGTGCCTACAGTTACCAACACAGTAGTTGACAACCAAAAAAATCTGTTGAGAGAGTAAATCTCATGATAGCCATATTTTTACCTCCAATAAATAAATTAAAAACCTATAAAATTTCTGGAGAAGAGCATAAGTGAAAATCTTTGTGAATGTCATCAAAATTCTGTACTTCTGCTATTTGAAAGGTATCACTAAAGTGTTTAAAAGATAGCCTGCCAACTAGGAGAAAATATTTGCAAATTATACATATATATATATATATAAAATCTGTACCCTGAATGTATAAATGACTCTTAAAAGGTAAGAAAAATTGACAAAATATTTGAATAGTCTACCATACAAGATATAAGGTCTGAATGGACAGTACACCACAGAAAATACATGACTTAAGCACATAAATATATATTCATTATCATTAGTCATTAAGACAATGAGATGCCACAACATACTGATTAGAATTCCTTTTTTAAAACATTTAAGACAGTGCTTTATTTTTTTTCTCTTTTAGCTTTAAATTTATTTATCTTTTAATTGAAGGATAATTGCTTTATAGAATTGTGTTGGTTTCTGCCAAACATCAACTTCTTTTCAATATTACTGCATTTTTATTACTCTAATTCTCTGATGTTTCTTCATTATTGTGGCAGTAGAAATAAAAAAGTAAAATTCATCCATGCACAAACAGTGTCCACTGACAGAAAATGATACAGGAAGGATGTCTTTCTTTTGGCAACATTTCTAAAGATGCTCGCCAGCTAAAGTCAGCAGGCAGTGAAACTTCAAAGCGAATTCCAGTGTCTCAGATGGTCCATAATATGTCAAGAAGCATATTGAGGCGGAACCTTCCCCCTCCCTGGTGGTTTGCCCTGGCTCAGGAACCTGAGGGAGAAAGTTGCCCAGGTTCTAAGATCCCTTCACTCCTGGCCCTGGGCCAAGAAATGCACACCAGGTGAATGGGGAGGAAGCTATAGGCCTGGGATTCCCACTGTTACCCTGGGATCCAGATGCCAGTTTTCCAAGAATTTCTTAAATTAAAAAAATGTTATCATACAAAGTGATGATGAGACTGTGAAGTAACTAGAACACTCAAGTGCCATTGATCAGAATATAAAATGTCACGTGTACTTTTGAAAACAAGGAGCAGTTCCTAAAATATTTAAATACACACATATCACATGACCTAGTTATCCCAGTCCTTGTATTTACCTAAGAGACAGGAAAGAATGTGCCCATACAAAGTCTGGTATCTTATTCAGAACAATTTTATTAACAATTTATTTACCACAGAGATATTAATACATCTTTTGTTACCTCACTGTTATAGACTGGTGTGTTTGAATAGTCACTTACATAACAAGTTGCTGGCTACAGGCATTAATTTCTGCAAAAACCTCTCAGTCAACAATGTGTTCAGTTCAGTCGCTCAGTCATGTCCAACTGTTTGCGACCCCATGAATCACAGCACGCCAGGCCTCCCTGTCCATCACCAACTCCCTGAGTTCACTCAGACTCACGTCCATCGAGTCAGTGATGCCATCCAGCCATCTCATCCTCTGTTGTCCCCTTCTCCTCCTGACCCCAATCCCTCCCAGCATCAGAGTCTTTTCCAATGAGTCAAGTCTTCACATGAGGTGGCCAAAGTACTGGAGTTTCAGCTTCAATCATTCCCTCCAAGGAAATCCCAGGGCTGATCTCCTTCAGAATGGACTGGTTGGATCTCCTGGCAGTCCAAGGGACTCTCAAGAGTCTTCTCCAACACCACAGTTCAAAAGCATCAATTCTTCAGTGCTCAGCCTTCTTCACAGTCCAACTCTCACATCCATACATGACCACAGGAAAAACCATAGCCTTGACAAGACAGACCTTAGTCGGCAAAGTAATGTCTCTGCTTTTGAATATGCTATCTAGGTTGGTCATAACTTTTCTTCCAAGGAGTAAGCGTCTTTTAATTTCATGGCTGCAGTCAACATCTACAGTGATTTTGGAGCCCCCCCCCCCCCCCCCAAAATAAAATCTGACACTGTTTCCACTGTTTCCCCATCTATTTCCCATGAAGTGATGGGACCAGATGCCATGATCTTAGTTTTCTGAATGTTGAGCTTTAAGCCAACTTTTTCACTCTCCTCTTTCACTTTCATCAAGAGGCTTTTTAGTTCCTCTTCACTTTTTCCTATTTGGAACCAGTCGGTTGTTCCATGTCCAGTTCTAACTGTTGCTTTCTGACCTGCATACAGATTTCTCAAGAGGCAGGTCAGGTGGTCTGGTATTCCCATTTCTTTCAGAATTTTCCACAGTTTATTGTGATCCACACAGTCAAAGGCTTTGGCATTGTGTTAATATAAGCCAAAACTCAAAATATCCCAAATATCCATCAATAAGTATGCCCATAAACAGACTGAGGTTTACTCATAGACTAGAATGAAGTGAAAGCTGTGTCAGACTCTTCGTGACCCCATGGACTATACAGTCCATGAAATTCTTCAGGCCAGAATACTGAAGTGGGTAGCCGTTCCCTTTTCCAGGGGATTTTCCCAACCCAGGGATCAAACGCAGGTCTCTTGCACTGCAGGCAGATTCTCTACCAGCTGAGCCACCAGAGAAGCCCAAGAATATTGGAGTGGGTAGCCTATCCCTTCGCCAGTGGATTTTCCCAACCCAGGAATTGAAGCGCCTGCACTGCAGGCAGATTCTTTACCAACTGAGCTACCAGGAAAGCCAGAATAGTAATTAGCAATAAAAAGAAATAGGCTTCTGGATGAACCTTTGTTAGGGAGTCCAAGCTCATACTGCTCATTGCAGGACAGACCAATACATATGGGGAAAGGTATAGGGACTTTATTTGGAAAGCCAGCAGACTGAGAAGACAGTGGACTAGTGTGACAAAGAACCATCTTTTTCAAGTCAGAATGCAGACTTCCTTTATGCTAAAAGGTGAGGGGATGTGGCTGGTTGTTGGAAACCTCTTGGGGCAGGAATCCTTGGCACTTGGAGCTGTCAGTGTAGCTCTGGTTGCAATGTTCCTATAAACTTCAAACAAGACAGTCATTATTTTCTGTTCTGCAAAGAAGTGTTACACCTTGAGAGGTCAGAGCCTTGAGAATGTGTCATCATGTATGTTTCAGAGTATACACAGGTGCTGAGCCAGCATGACAAAGCACATGCAATAAAGCATAAGGGTTAGCCCTGAAGAAATAGATCTAATATGAAGTAATGTTTGTTCTTTTCTGCGACACCTTGATGTAATTATGGTGAGTGAAAGTAATCAGAAAAAAAAGTACATACTTTATGATTCCATTTATATACAGCTCTATGGATTGCAAACTAATCTATAATGATGGAAAGAAGATCAGTGGTTGCCTGAGAATGAAGGTGATATGGAAGAGGTGGGCGGGAAGGGTTGAAGAAAGAGATTATAAGGGGACAAGAAAATTGATGGAGGTAGTGGTTATGCTCATTATCCACACCATGGTGAAGGATTTGCAGATGTATACAGATAAAAACTCATCAAATTGTACACTTTAAATATGTATATTATGCTTTGTATCAATTATACCTCAATAAAACTGTTAACATTTTCCTCATGCATCTCTGAAATGATCTTTTGAGTTGAGTTGAGTTCACTTGCTCAGTCCTCTCAGACTCTCTGTAACCCCATGCACCACAGCATGCCAGGCCTCCCTGTCCATCACCAACTCCCGGAGTCCACCCAAACCCATGTCCATTGAATTGGTGATGCCATCCAACCATCTCATCCTGTCATCCCCTTCTTCTCCTACCTTCAATCTTTCCCAGCATCAGGGTTTTTTTTTCAAATGAGTCAACTCTTCGCATGAGGTGGCCAAAGTATTGGAGTTTCAGCTTCAACATCAGTCCTTCCAATGAACAGCCAGGACTGATCTCCTTTAGGATGGACGAGTTGGATCTCCTTGCAGTCCAAGAGACTCAAGAGTCTTCTACAACACCATAGTTCAAAAGCATCAATTCTTCGGCACTCAGCTTTCTTTATAGGCTAACTCTCACATCCCTACATGACCACTGGAAAAACCATAGCCTTGGCTATACGGACCTTTGTTGGCAAAGTAATGTCTCTGCTTTTTAATATGCTATTTAGGTTGGTCATAACTTTCTTTCAAGGAGTGTCTTTTAATTTCATTGCCGCAATCACCATCTGCAGTGATTTTGGAGCCCAGAAAAATAGTCAGCCACTGTTTCCACTGTTTCCCCATCTATTTGCCATGAAGTGATGGGACTGGATGCCATGATCTTAGTTTTCTGAATGTTGAGCTTTAAGCCAACTTTTTCACTCTTCTCTTTCACTTTCAAGAGGGTCTAGTTCTTCACTTTCTGCCATAAGGGTGGTGTCATCTGCATATCTGAGGTTATTGATATTTCTCCCAGCAAGAAATAACCCTAATTGCCAACATCCAGTGGATCATTAAAAAAGCAAGAGAGTTCCAGAAAAACATCTATTTCTGCTTTATTGACTATGCCAAAGCCTTTGACTGTGTGGATCACAAGAAACTGTGGAAAATTCTGAAAGAGATGAGAATACCAGACCACCTGACTTGCCTCTTGAGAAACCTGTATGCAGGTCAGGAAGCAACAGTTAGAACTAGACATGGATCAACAGACTGCTTCCAAATAGGAAAAGGAGTGCATCAAGGCTGTATATTGTCACCCTGCTTATTTAACTTCTATGCAGAGTACATCATGAGAAACACTGGGCTGGAAGAACCACAAGCTGGAATCAAGACTGCTGGGAGAAATATCAATAACCTCAGATATGCAGATGATACCACCCTTATGGCAGAAATGATCTGAGTTATGCTTAAAGAGGAGTTACTGAGGCAGCATTCTCTAAGGTAAAGAAAAGATATGAGGATAGGAATTCAGTGAAGATGCGTTTAATAGGGGTCCTGTGAGAATTCATGAAAGACTGGGTTGGTATATTTTCTGTGGGAATTATCTAGCTCGGTACTGTTGGTTTACCTAAGAGAATATTCCCCTTTCCCCTACACAAAAACTGGAAACTCATTTGGCCCCTAAAAGTCCACTCTAGTTTTATGAAGCATAATCACTTTTCTCCCTCAAAGTTAGTCTCAAGTTTAAAATAATTCTTGGAGTCAAAGAAGGGATTGGCATGCTCCATAAACTTTACTGTATTAATTAAATGCATCATCATGTATTCAATCAAGAAGTATCTTTTGATCACCTACTTACTTTGTGCAAGTCTCTAGACTAATCACCAAAATTTCACAAGTTCTTGAACAGGTGATAGCAGATAGCAACTGTCATATACATTTAGCAAGATGAACAAAAGAATTAAATTGCCTTTTCAATTGCCTTTCAAACAGAGCCATCAGTCTTATGTTGATGGCTAAGGTTTCCAGATTTGGCTTTAAATTTTTATCCTACATAATTATATAATTTTTAGGGAATTATACATGTACCAGTTACTATGTTGATAGGTATTATACAAAAGTCCAACATCTATCTTGAGCAAAAACTTTGTGCCCTACATCAGCTTTTGTTTCTCTGGTAGTCAGGCTGGCCTCAGGACAAATAAAATTACATATAAATGCAATCTTGAGTTTTATTTCCCACCACTCGTTCCAAATAATTTGGCTGTAACTCTTTGGGGATGATGTTCATGAAAAACCCTATAATCTTCGTTATTGTATTTCTCAGTTGCAGGTATTTCCAAAGCTGTGATTTGTCTAAATTATATTTTTGTCAAAGGGCTATAAAGGGGATAATGTGAAAAGTCTATTGGGATATTGTTAGTAAATTTATAAAATTACTTTCTGTATCCAGTTAGACCAAGTAATTTTTTCACTCATTGCTTTTAGAGCAAGCTTATGCATCATTGAAGACTTCCAGGGAATAAAAGTTAAGTATCCAAACAAAAATTCTTTGTTTAAAAGCATATCTGTTAGGTCAAAGGTATCATTCATAGGGCTCAAGGAGAGCTTTTAGATGAGTGAATAATCTAAACCTAAAGGTACATCACTGTATGCAGATATTTCCAGAATTCTTCATCTTACCCACTTTATGTTGTTACAAGTAGTGAATTATTGGTCCCAGTGCAATATACAGAGCCTTGGGGGCACATTCTCACTGCTGCTGGATCCAATCAAGGTCAGAGTCCATACACCAGGGGGATTTCCTCCAAAGAGAGGTTTGTCTTATGTAATGGATGCTCTTTAGCACACCATCCCCTTCTGTAGCCAGCGAGCAGCCAATGGTACCAAATACTGAGGAGGGTCTGATATCCTCTGGTCTTGTGGACATGGAAGAGCTATTGAATTTACAATGCTAGAGCTCTAAAGAATTGTGAGATCTCACCGTATCCCTTGATGTTATTTTGAGCAGTCTGTGGATATGAAATATTGGAGCTTATCAGTTTTGTAAACTTTAACCATATGTATGGAAATTTATATATTAGCCAGCCAAGAAATTCCTGTGGCCTCAAATCAGGAAAGGCCTATGAGCCAGAAGTAACTAGCATAAAGCCCAAAGGTAAAGCTGGCTGGCACTAGAGCCAGAGATTTGTGTATTGCATAAGGCAGCAAATTTTTAGCAGCAGGTACAAACATCAAAACTGAGCAAACAGCAAAATGAGAGAGCAGAACTATCAAAGCCTGAATAATTCATTGTCTATATCTAAAATATCAGTTTAGATCACTTAGTTGCTGGGTTATAAAACTGAATAAGAAAAACAAGGAAAGACTGATAAATTGTCATAGATCCCCAAAGGCTAAGGAGGTATGACAACTGAATGCAATATAGCATCCTGGACAGAATTCTGGAACAGACGTAAATTAATGGAGAAACTGGTGAAATCCAAATAAAGTTTGCAGTTTAGTTAATAAAATGTGCCAATGTTGGTTTCTTAGATTTGACAGATATGCCATAAATGATAGCACTAGAGAAAGTAAAATCAGATGGGGATTTTACAGGGAGTCTCTGCACTATTTTTGCAATTTTTCTATAAGTCTGACATTATTTCAAGATAGAACATCTGTTTTAAAATGAATAAGACAAGACTCTTATCCTGCAGTAATTGGAGCATACTTGGGAAGACACAATAATGAAGAGACCAACTCAATTCTAGCACTAAATGGTTTAATGGAAAGATTCTCCAGGTGCAGGTACACAGGACAGGGGGAGCTCTTAGTCCAAACTAGGGTTCAATGAGAATATCTGAGATCAGTTCTGAAGGGTTTGTCAGGAAAGGAAAAGTGACCAGCATTGCAGGTAGAAGGAAGGGTATGAGGCATGTGGAGAACTAAGACGATCTAGAAGGGCAAAGGATCAGACTAGAGATGGGAAGAGATTTGGGTTTGTGACCTGGATAAGGAGCTGGAACTCTGCCTCGGGACAATGGTGAATAAGATCATCAGATCTGCAATAGCACAGGGATATATATTTTGGAAACAGAACTAATTTAAAACATCTAAAAGATATTGCATACATAAATACAATAGAAGGAAAATGACCAAAATATAAAAGACATTATTAATGATAGAAAAGCAAAGCAAAGAGAATATCAACAAAACCAAAGAAGGTCTCTTGGAGAAAATTTTAAAGAGTAACAAATCTCTAAAAGTAATGTTCATGAAAAGAAGGTATTAAATAAAGAATATTAGAAAGGAAAATGGGTACATAGAAATTAGAAGTAATACTCAGCCATTAAAAAGAATACATTTGAATCAGTTCTAATGAGATGGATGAAACTGGAGCCGATTATACAGAGTGAAGTAAGCCAGAAAGAAAACACCAATACAGTATACTAACACATATATATGGAATTTAGAAAGATGGTAATGATAACCCTGTATGCGAGACAGCAAAAGAGACACAGATGTATAGAACGGACTTTTGGACTCTGAGGGAGAGGGAGAGGGTGGGATGATTTGGGAGAATGGCATTCTATCATGTATACTATCATGTAAGTAATGAATCGCCAGTCTATGTTTGATACAGGATACAGGATGCTTGGGGCTGGTGCACAGGGATGATCCAGAGAGATGATAGGGATGGGAGGTGGGAGGGGGTTTCAGGATTGGGAACTCATGTACACCCGTTGTGGATTCATGTCAATGTATGGCAAAACCAATACAGTATTGTAAAGTAAAATGAAGTAGAGAAATAAATTAAAAAATAAATAAAAAAATAAATCATAAAATATATTAAAAAATAAAAGTAATAAAACAAAAAAAGAATTAAAAACATAAAATTTTAAAAATTGGAAAAATAAAAATTCTGAAACAGATTCAGGAATAATTAAATTAAACAATAAAAAGACTAAAAGCTGCACTGAAAAAAACATTTCTCCCTCTAAAACTATTAACCTAAGATAATATTAGACCAATTATACTAAACTTTTTGACACATTTGGTATCATCATGATTACAAAATTTGATAATATGTGATCTTTTAAGTTTTAATCAATGCAATAAAGTAATAAAAATAAAATTAAGAAAAATTAGGAATAAACAAAAATTGTCATTTTTCACTGGAGATATAATGTTGCACAGAAAACCCAAGAGTATCTGTGGGGAAACTATAATATAAACTGTGCTACATCCAGAAAATGAAATATCATTCAGCACTAAAAATAAATGAACTATCCTGCCATGAAAAGTCATGGCGGAATTGTAAGTGCACATTACTAAGTATAATCTGAAAAGTCTATATAATGTTTTATTTCAACAAAATGACAGTCTGGAAATGCAGAAACATGGAGACAGTAAAAAGACTGCCAGGAGTTGAGTAGGAGGGTAGCATGAATAAATGAAACATGGAGGATTCTTAAAGCAGTGAAAATAAGCTACATAATACTATAATGATGGATACATGTCATTATACCTTTATTTAAGCTCACATCGTATTACAACACCAGGAGTAAACGATAAGGTAAGCTATGGGTTTGGGATATCAATTGTAACAAATACACATGGTGCCTGCTCATACACATTACACTGCCAAATGTATGTGTGTGCTCATGATCAGCTGTGTTCACTCTTTGCGACCTTTTGGACTGTAGCCCACCAGGGTCCTCAGTCCATGGAATTCTCCAGGCAGCAATCCTGGAGGGGGTTGCCGTTTCCTCCTCCAGGGGAGCCTCCCAACTCAGGGATTAAACCCGGGTCTCCTGCGTCTCCTTCATGGCAGGTGGATTCTTTACCACTGAAAAGAAGTCCAATTGCCAAATAGAAGACGCCAATAACTGTAAACTCAATAAATAAACACCTGAATGGTAATGGTAGATGGTATTCATACCTTTTAAGCACCAAACATGTACAAGAAATTACATATTTTTATGTTAATTATGTGTTCTTCACGACATAAAGCTCATAATACGTTATATATCTATGTTACATTTTTCACAAAACCAATTATTTGTATAATGTCTATTTTGTTAACTAGGATAAAAGCTTCATGAAGATAGATTTTCTTGATCTATCAAGATTTTCTTAACCCTTTCTGCATTTCCAAGACTTATCAAAACACCTGTGACACACAAGAGGCATTCAACAAACATGTATTGATGCTGAATAAACAGATAAATAGCTATATGATCTTGGTATTATTATTTCAGTTTTGCTGGTAAAACAGGAGCATCAAGTGACTTTTCCAAAGTAACATAGCTAGAAGTTTGCAGAACCAGATTTAAATGCACAATTTTTCAATGTTCAATGAAAAACTTGCTTCTTATTCAGTTCAGTTCAGTTAAGTTGTTCAGTTGTGTCTGACTCTTTGCAACCCCATGGACTGCAGCACACCAGGCTTCCCTGTCTGTCCATCATGAGCTCCTGGAGCCTGCTCAAACTCATATCTGAGTCGGTGATACCATCCAACCAATTCATCCTCTGCTATTCCCTTCTTCTCCTGCCTTCAATTTTTCCAGATCAGGGTCTTTTCCAGTGAGTTAGTTCCTCGCATCAGATGACCAAAGTATTCTTATTGGTACGCAATAATTGTAGCCCAGAGTACATTTACAAATCTCCTGTGAGCTTTCCCCAAGGAAACTTTAGCATGCTTCATCAGTTTCTTCTTAAAGATAATGAAAAATGATACTAAATACATTAGTAAGGTTATCCTTAGCTCTTTAAAATAATAATAAGTTCAGCCAATTTGTCTTCTGGGAAGCGGGGTAGAAAGTTCAGAGACCAATTCTAGCAAACTGGCTGGGCAAAATTATTGAGCATCATTTTAGTTACATATGGGCAGGCCCTGAATTATTTCCATTTGCACTTCAGTTCTTTCTACATGTTTCAAATTGATCATGTTCTTGCATTATCTATCTTTAGCAGTAGGGTCTCATTTATAACACCTGAAGACAAGCAGATAATTGTTAATAAATATCTACTAAACAGTAATAACATGACAATGAAGGCTTTGGGGGGACATGGAACAAAACATATGTGTTTGATCTTTGTTTTCTATGACTCAGTATCAATCCCATGGAATGAACAGAATGAACAGAATCATTACGCTTTTCTAATCAGAAACATTTTCACCAGATTTGTGACACAGGTTAGGTAATACAATATCCTTAAGCTCACAAATATATTTCATCATGTGATAATGATACCAATATTCCTGACACTTTGTTAACTTCCTAAGTGTGAATATCACTTTCTGTTCACAGAGTGAAGTAAAAGTAATTCCAACATTATAAAAAGGTTCAACCAATATGTTAACTGTGTATACATAGACACACATATGTGTATATGTGTAATACATGCACATACTAATTTAAAGATAAATTATAGATCCTGATTTTTTGCAAAAAACAGAGATAATTGATACAGAAAATATCATGCTTGAAAGGTTGAAGTATTTTTTAGGCCAGTGAAGCAGTATGCTTTACAGCAGTATCTTTATGATTCTATAATGGTCAATACAAGACATTAAAAAAACTCACAGAACATTACAGAAAAAAAAGGAAACCTTAATGTATGTACATTATTAAAAAATCACTTAGGAGGTTGGCAAATGTCAATATGGAATGCAGACTATTACAAAAGACCCTGTGTTACAAGTGTATGAAATCTCACTGAAGGGAATGGAATCAGTTCAGTTCAGTTCAGTTCAGTTGCTCAGTCATGTCCGACTTGTGCGACCCCGTGAATCACAGCACGCCAGGTCTCCCTGTCCATCACCAACTCCCAAGTAGTTTTGGAAATGAGTGAATTCTGCAATCCTGAATGTAAAGTAAACTATTCATGAGCACTGGGCAATGTTGTTTCTCATTAGAGCATGGGTTAACAATTAACTGAAATAACCACATATGTACATTTTTTGTTGTTTATTGTTTTAGTCACTCGGTCCTGTCTGATTCTTTTGCAACTCCAGGGACTTTAGCCTGCCAGCCAGAATTATTTCATCCATGGGAATTCCCTGGCAAGAATATCAGAGGGAGTTGCCATTTCCTTCTCCAAGGGATGTTCCAGGTATCAGGTATCAAACCTGTGCTCCTGCATTGGTAGGCAGGTTCTTTACCACTAAGCCAACAGGGAAGTATAAGTGTACACTGGAATTAAATAATTAAGTATACAGATGGCAAGGAGAAGGAGTCTGGTTTCTTATGGTTGGGAGTGGGAGATTACAGATAAGCAAGGTTTGAAGGTTAGAATGGTCATTATGTAGAGAATTAGAGTTGGAGACAGCAGCATGAGCTCATACTTTGCTTAATATAGATATAGAAAGCTGTGCATATAAAAATCTATAGCTATAGACCTCACAGAAGCAGAAGATATTAAGAAGAGTTGGCAAGAATATACAGAAAAAATATAACCCCTCCAAAAATTTTAATGACCTAGATAACCACAATGGTGTAATCACTTACCTAGAGCCAGTCGTCCTGGAATGTGAAGTCAAGTGGGCCCTAGGAAGCATCACTACTAACAGAGCTAGTCGGGGTGATGGAATTCCAACTGAGCTATTTCAACTCCTAAAAGATGATGCTGTTAAAGTGCTGCACTAAGTTCAGGTCAGTTCAGTTCAGTTGCTCAGTCGTTTCCGACTCTTTGCAGCCCCATGAACCGCAACATGCCAGGCCTCCATGTCTATCACCAATACCTGGAGTCCACCCAAACTCCTGTCCATTGAGTTGGTGATGCCATCAAGCCATCTCATCCTCTGTTATCCCTTTCTCCTTCTGCCCTCAATCTTTCCCAGCATCAGAGTCTTTTCAAATGAGTCAACTCTTCGCATGAGGTGGCCAAAGTATTGGTGTTTCAGCTTCAACATCAGTCCTTTCAATGAACACCCAGGACTGATCTCCATTAGGATGGACTGGTTGTATCTCCTTGCAGTCGAAGGGACTCTCAAGAATCTTTTCCAACACCACAGTTCAAAAGCATCGATTCTTTGGTGCTCAGCTTTCTTTATAGTCCAACTCTCACATCCATATATGACCACTGGAAAAACCATAGCCTTGACTAGATGCACCTTTGTTGGCAAAGTAATGTCTCTGCTTTGTAATATGCTGTTTAGGTTGGTCATAACTTTCCTTCCAAGGAGAAAGCATCTTTCAGTTTCATGGCTGCAATCACCATCTGCAGTGATTTTGGAGCCCAAAAAAATAGTCTGACACTGTTTCCTCATCTATTTCCCATGAAGTGATGGGACTGGATGCCATGATCTTAGTTTTCTGAATGTTGAGCTTTAAGCCAACTTTCTGGTGCACTAAATATGCCAGCAAATTTGGAAAACTCAGCAGTGGCCACAGGACTGGAAAAGGTCGTTTTCATTCCAATCCCCAAAAAGGGCAATGCCAAAGAATGTTCAAATTATTGCACAATTGCACTCATTTCACATGCTAGCAAGGTCAGGCTCAAAATCCTCTAAGCTAGGTTCAATAGTACATGAACCAAGAACTTCCAGATGTACAAGCTGAATTTAGAAAAGCAAGAGAAACCAGAGATCAAATCACCAACATTCTTTGGATCATAGAAAAAGCCAGAGAATTCCCAAAAAAACATCTACTTCTCCTTCATTGACTATGTTAAAGCCTTTGACTTTGTGGATCACAAAATTTGTGGAAAATTTGAAAACAGATGGGAATACCAGACCACCTTACATTCCTCCTGAGAAACCTGCATGCAGGTCAAGAAGCAACAGTTAGAATCAGACATGGAACAACAGACAATTCAAAATTGGGAAAGGGTATGTCAAAGTTGTGTATTGTCACCTTGCTTATTTAACTTATATACACAGTCCATCATCTTAGAAATGCTGGGCTGGATGAAACACAAACTGGAATCAAGATTGCAGGGAGAAATATCAATAACTTCAGATATACAGATGACACCACACTTAAGCAGAAAGCAAAGAGAAACTAAAGAGACTCTTGATGAAGGTGAAAGAGGGGAGTGAGAATGTTGGCTTAAAATTCAACATTCAAAACAACTAAGATCATGGCATCTGGTCCCATTATTTCATGGCAAATAGATGGTGAAACAATGGAAAAGTGACAGACTTTATTTTCTTGGGCTTCAAAATCACTGTACATGGTGACTACATCCATTAAATTAAAAGACACTTGCTTCTTGGCAGAAAGGATATGACAAACCTAGACAGCATATTAAAAAGCAGAAACGCTATTTTGCCAACAAGTTCTGTATAGTCAAATCTATGGTTTTTCCAGTGTCATGTGTGGATGTGAGAGTGAAACCACAAAGAAGGCTAAAGGCTGAAAAATTAACGCTTTCAAACTAGTGTTGAAGAAGACTCTTGAGAGTCCCTTGGACAGCAAGAAAATCAAACCAGTCAATCCTAAAGGAAACCAGACCTTAATATTCTTTATAAGGACTGATGCTGAAGCTGAAGCTCCAATATTTCGGCCATCTGATACAAACAGCCAACTCACTGGAAAGGACCCTGATGCTGGGAAAGATTGAAGGCAGGAGGAGAAGGGGACAACAGAGGATAAGGTGGGTGGTTGGCACCACTGACTCAATGGACATGAATTTGAGCAAGTTCTGGGAGATGCTGAAGGACAGGGAAGCCTGACATGCTGCAGTCCATGGGATTGCAGATAGTCGGACACTACTGAGTAACTGAGAAGCAACAACAAATGGCTGTATACATGGGTTAGTGAATACACAGGTTTTTCCTTGTTCTGGTAGCTAAGAGAGTATAGAAGTATGATACTCAAGGAGCAAAAATGTATCTAGTATCTAGATCTTGGTTCCAGATACCTTTATCCAATAAAAGGAACAAATGCTCTTTAAAGAAATATCTAATACAAGATTACGACAGAGAACACACATGATATTGAAGTCTGAAAAGTAAGAACATGCTCAAAAAAAAAAAAAACCCCACAATGATAGAGGTATATTTAAGGGTTATTGGAACCAACTGGAAGATTTCCCAATAGCCACAATTAGAATAGATTGAGCAAGAAATTTTAAAAAATGATTTTGGATTACAATCATAAAAAATGAATATCCATCAGTCCATAATGATACAAATAAATAATCAAACTAACTTTAAATGGGGGAGAAGGGACAAATATTTCATGGAGAGGAATTGCAATTTATGTAGATACTCTGTCCTCAAGGAAGGAGTGTAACTTCCCATTATATTAATGGAGGCTGCACCTTAAGACATTCTTCCAAAGAATAAATAAGGATCCCAGTAAATAAAAGAATAACTTTAAAGTGAAGAAATTTGAAAACACTACCTCAGCCAGGGGGTCAAAAACAACATAAAGTGGTGTCATACTGATAGTCCCTTGATATATGATGAGAATGGCACTTTGATTCTGTGTGCTAATCCCCAAGAAAACATAACACCAGTCTAGTCAGACAAACGCAAATTTAGAAACACTAAAAAAATACATATCCATACAAAACAAGATGAGAAGTTGTCACAGTCAGAGGATCTGTCACAGTCAAAGGACCCCAAGGAGACATGAAAACTAAATGTAATATAAATAATATCCTGGCTCAGTCTTAGACAAAAACAAAGGACATTAGGGAAAAACGTAGGAAATCTGAATAAATTATGGACATGAGTTGAGGACAATAATGTATCAATATTTGTTATTTAATTGTAACAAATGTACCATACAAACTATGAAATTAACAGTAGAGGAAAATAGGCATGAGGTACTCTAGTAGAGTACTGGAGCTCTCTGTACTATCTTCACAGTAACTCTATAAATTAAAACTTCTAAAATAAAAAGATTATATTTGAGAAAAAGGAAATGGGGGGCAAGTTTAAAGAAAAGAACACTGGTATGAAAAATAATAAATCAGAACATGAGGACCAAAATCACAATATACTATTTTTAAAAAGCAAGTTGTAGAAAGGCAATGTTCAAATTTCCAACAAGAAAAGCAAACAGAGCATAAGGGTAGAAAATTCCCATCAGTTACTAGTCATCATTGCAACTTACATTCTATACATGAGAGGTTATTTCCTTATCTGTTGATTTATTTGGGAAATGAGTCATTTCTATATCTGATAATCTTTTGGGGATATCAGCAGCAGCAAGATATTTAAATAATGATAAATAAAAGACTTTAGTGAGTTTCTTAAACTTCATACATCTTCCATTCCTTCTCCTTAATATAATAATGCTACAAACCTAAGAATGCTGTTATGTGAACTAAATAAGATGATGCATTTAAAGCCCTTCCATAGTACATGGCACGTAGGAAGACCACGATAATTCTATGGGTATTCCCCCTAGGATCAACGATATAAATTATTATTATAGGTGTTATTTGGTATTGGTAGATAGTGTCAGAGATGACACAAGTTCTACGGTAAACGATTTCCCCTTATCACTATCTTTAATCACTAGTCTTCTTGGAAGACTGACCTGTTCCTACATTGTTCTGATTTCAAAGACCTGTTAGTATTTCCCTTTTTATTATTTAGTCTCATTTTCCAAAACACATTTCTTTTTCCTCATTTATTCCTTATTTGCCCAATGAGTCCCTTTTGGTTACTCTCTTTCAGTAAATAGTACCACCATTATTCCCAGCTTGAAATCTCAAATTAATCTTTTAATCCTCTATCTTCTTGTTCAATTCAATTAGCCATCATCCCCTACTCTCAGTCCCCCCCAAAATACAATAAAGTGTCCCTCAAATCTCTCTCATATCTGTCCAGTTCTTTCTTTTGCAATCTCCAGCATTAGGGTTTACAAAACTCATTCCTGGCTAGCCTTGCTATATGCTGACTTTCTTATTTCTCATGTCTCCTCATAGTAAAATTTCCTCTTCCAACATTGTGTAAATATTCCATTGAATCAGTTTGACTTAATAGGGTACAAGCAGAGACCGGGTTTATTCTTTCTTCCATTTCACTTTCAAACATGTTTGTGAACTAATTCTTTCTCTGCGTCTTTCGGAATAGGCAGAGCCCCTCAAATTTCAAAGTTCTTTTAGTCACAGACTGTCTCAATCTGGTTTAATTCAATTTAAGAGCCTTCTCCTTCCTCCCCTCATCTCACTGTCCCTGATAGAATCTGCATCAGACTTAAGCAAGCAAGGGAGGATGGGGACTGTTTTGCTTCTTCTCTATTCCTCTTTCAACTTCTCTATTCATTTTTGTTCTGATACCTCAAGTACCAAGACCAGGAGAAAAGGTAATTAGAGATAAGCTGTGTAGTATCACACAGCTATTAGAGGTGCTCCTCCTGCTGGATGCAATGCATGTGCAAGCACTGTTTCATTTTGACTAATTTCTCACTTGGGAGGCACTTGCATAGGTTATGCAAAGTTCCACTACTACGCCTGCTGACTGCAGTTCTGAGAACACAGTCCATAACTCTTCTCCATTGTAGTGAACAGGTGGACATATAATGGACAGCAACCCTATCCCGAGAAACTCTTTCTCTCCAGTCTCTTCACTCCCAAACATTTAAAAAATTGAAGTGAATGCTCATAACACTGGTAGTAATATATTTCTAATATGTTAGCATGATCTGCATTAGACAGTCCTACAGGATCCAAAGTAGGTATTTCACCCCTGTTCAGTTATTCTCAGTTCAGTTAAGTTCAGTCTCTCAGTTGTGTCTGACTTTTTGTGACCCCATGGATGGCAGCATGCCAGGCTTCCCTGTCCATCACCATATCCCAAAGCTTATTCAAATTCATGTCCATCAAGTTGGTGCCGCCATCCAACCATCTGATCCTCTGGCATCCCCTTCTCCTCCTGCCTTCAATCTTTCCCAGCATCAGGTTCTTTTCAAATGAGTCAGTTCTTCTCATCATGTGGCCAAAGTATTGGAGTTTCAGCTTCAGCATCAGTCCTTCCAATGAATATTCAGGATTGTTTCCTTTAGAATGGACCAGTTGGATCTCCTTGCAGTCCAATGGACTCTCAAGAGTCTTCTCCAACACAACAGTTCAAAAGCATCAATTCTTCAGTGCTCAGCTTTCTTTATAGTCCAACTCTCACATCCATACATGACTGCTGGAAAAACCATAGCCTTGACTAGAAGGACCTTTGTTGGCAAAGCAATGTCTCTGCTTTTGAATATGCTATCTAGGTTGGTCATAATTTTCCTTCCAAGGAGTAAGCGTCTTTTAATTTCATGGCTGCAGTCACCATCTGCAGTGATTTTGGAGCCCCAAAAAATAAAGTCAGCCACTGTTTCCACTATTTCCCCATCTATTTGCCATGAAGTAATGGGACTGGATGTCATGATCTTCATTTTCTGAATGTTGAGCTTGAAGCCAACTTTTTCACTATCCTCTTTCACTTTCATCAAGAGGCTTTTTAGTTCTTCTTCACTTTCTTCCATAATGGTGGTGTCATCTGCATATCTGAGGTTATTGATATTTCTCTTGGCAATCTTGATTCCAGCTTGTGCTTCTTCCAGCCCAGTATTTCTCATGATGTACTCTGCATATAAGTTAAATAAGCAAGGTGACAATATACAGCCTTGAAGTACTCCTTTTCCTATCTGGAACCAGTCTGTTGTTCCATGTCCAGTTCTAACTGTTGCTTCCTGACCTGCATATAGGTTTCTCAAGAGGCAGGTCAGGTGGTCTGGTATTCCCATCTCTTTCAGAATTTTCCACAGTTTATTGTGATCTACACAGTCAAAGGCTTTGGCATAGTCAATAAAGCAGAAATAGATGTTTTTCTGGAACTCTCTTTCTTTTTCGATGATCCAGTGGATGTTGGCAATTTGATCTCTGGTTCCTCTGCCTTTTCTGAAACCAGCTTGAACATCTGGAAGTTCACAGCTCACGCACTGTTGAAGCCTGGCTTGGAGAATTTTGAGCGTTACATTACCAGCGTTTGAGATGAGTGCAACTGTGTGGTAGTTTGATCATTCTTTGGCATTGCCTTTCTTTGGGATTGGAATGAAAACTGACCTTTTCCAGTCCTGTGGCCCCTGCTGAGTTCTCCAAATTTGCTGGCATATTGAATCTAACACTTTTATAGCATCGTCTTTTAGGATTTGAAATAGCTCAACTAGAATTCCATCAGCTCCACTAGCTTTGTTCATAGTGATGCTTCCTAAGGCCCACTTGACTTCACATTCCAGAATGTCTGGCTCTAGTTGAGTGATTACATCATTGTGGTTATTGTACAGTTCTGTGTATTCCTGCCACCTCTTGTTAATATCTTCTGCTTCTCTTAGGTCCATACCATTTCTGTCCTTTATTGTACCCATCTTTGCATGAAATTATTACCTTGGTGTCTCTAATTTTCTTGAAGAGATCTCTAGTCTTTCCTGTTCTCTTGTTTTCCTCTATTTCTTTGCATTGATAACCGAGGAAGTCTTTCTTATAGCTCTTTGGAACTCTGCATTCTCATGGATATATTTTTCCTTTTCTCCAGCGTTTGCGTCTTTTCTTTTCTCCTTTGCCTTTTGTGTCTTTTCTTTTCTCAACTATTTGTAAGGCCTCCTTGGACAACCATTTTGCATTTTTGCATTTCTTTTTCTTGGTGATGGCCTTGGTCACTGCTAAGTTTTATCTTTACAGGTTGTTTAAAGTACTTTCAACTCACACTTATGAAAAATCATCATATGCTCATAAAACCCATAGGCTATTTTCTTAGCCTAAGATTTGCAATCTAAAGCCTTATCTAATCTTCTCTGACTGGTCATTCTAACACATTCCCTACTACTTAACTAATTCAAACATCATTTGCTGCTCCATATCTAATTATTATTTTCTAAATTCTGCTCTTATTGCTTCTTCATCCTCTATTCCTGTCCTCACTTCCCCAGTCAGGATCCTTTGGAAATAAATTAAGGAAGGGAGAAAGCCCAGTCCCTTTAATAGAAATATTATCAGAAATATCATCAGTGATGCAGGGGACATGACTTAGCATTAGAAATTAATCAAATTTATTATTTTTGGCACATAATATGACTGTTTATATAAAAATCCCACTATAATATCTTAAAATAATTAGAATTCATGTGAGATAGCCACAAAAGTGACTAAGAACTACATTTGTATGTAAAAATCAATGTCTTCTTTATACTAAAATAATTAAAGAGAAAACATGATGAAAAAGATGTCAATCACCAAACAATACAAAATATAGACTCTTATAAAGAAAACTACAAACACTAATTCAGATTTGTAACAGAAAATTTAAATAAAAACATCCATTTCTTTGAATGAAAAGACTCTTAAGGTAGCTCTTGTTTACTTTACCTGATACAGGATGAATTTGGACTATATGTAACCACACTTATACAGAACAATATGAATTTAGTGTGTGAGTTAAATTTTGTTTATTTGATTGAACTTTTTTATTTTATTAAAAGGAAGAGGTGGTGTTTATTTGGTGTGTGTGTGTATACCCATGTGTATATTCTGACAATGATTTGAAACTAACTTGTACACACTGAGATGTATAGAATTACAGATTATAGGCTAACAGGGTTGATATTAAATATGAAATAATTGAGCAGAAAAAAATATCTAAGTTTAAGCCAGAGTCATGGCACCCATATTTCTACCCAAAGAGGTGTTCATATATTAAACCTAAAATTCCATAAGGACACTATGTTAACTTTTAGTTTATTTTCCATTCTGTCAATACAGTCACTTAATCCTGGTTGGATTTCATATACCTTTCAGAAATTAGAGAGCTATTTATTCTTAGTTGTTTTCTGCTGCTTTGTTTTGCTATTAGAGGCTTGGGTAGATGACAAAATAGGAACTAAGATTGTTAAATCTCAACTTGAAGAAACTCACATGTTAGTTACCAGTTTATCTTTAAGAAAAAAAAAATCTCATTTTTAAAGGAGATTAATGAGGGTGGAGAATTAAAACAAAAATAAAGTTAGAATAATTAGGGAATTATAGTCAAATTGGGGGTATACAGTGAATGCTCAGAACAAGACTTGCTTATTATTTCTCTGCATTTAATAGCTCTCCTTTAGCAAATGCTATGATTAAAGACTATCGGAATATCAAAAACCCTGTGTAACCAAATTTCAATAGGAAAGAACAAATCTGACTCCATATTAGATGTTTTTTTAACTTTAACCTTTGTATTCTATTGGAGAAGGCAATGACACCCCACTCCAATACTCTTGCCTGGAAAATCCCATGGACGGAGGAGCCTGGTAGGCTGCAGTCCATGGGGTCGCTAGGAGTCGGACACGACTGAGCGACTTCACTTTCACTTTTCACTTTCATGCATTGGAGAAGGAAATGGCAACCCACTCCAGTGTTCTTGCCTGGAGAATCCCAGGGACGGGGGAGCCTGGTGGGCTGCTGTCTATGGGGTCGCACCGAGTCGGACACGACTGAGGTGACTTAGCAGTAGCAGTAGCAGTTGTATTCTATTACTATTGCTTCGAGTTAAGAATGTTGCCTCCAGAGTGAAATATATGGATAGCTCTTACTGAAGGCTCTGACCTCTAAGGGTATAACACTTTTCCATTTATATAGAGATAAAAAGTTGCACAATAGAGAATAAATTTGTCTTGCTGGAGGTTTACAGAAACATCTGACCTAGATGGACTACTTGCTATAAGAACAAAAGATTCCTACACAAAGAAATTTGCAACAGCCACCACATGCCTCCATCATCATGCCTTTCAATATGCTTTGCTGAAACCCTTTGGGGGAGTTTGGGGTTTGTGGGGGGTGGGGGGCAGGAGCCGCCCATTCTCCTTGCATGGTCCTGCAACAAAATTTTTTCTGCTCAAAACTCTGATGTTTTGGTTTGTTTGGTCTCACTGTATATGTGGCACATGAACTTGCTTTGGTAACAATATGAAACCCTGAGGTCCTATCCAATGTCACTAATATCCCCAAGTGCTTTTGCTAAATCTCCAAATCCATTGTGCGTTTGATGTAGAGCCATTCAGGGAAGCTAAACAACCCTGTGCTGTGCCCCGTTGTGCACAGCCCTCATGTTCTCTCAAGAAGAACACATTAGCATGCTCTCATTATCCATTTTATCTTGAAATAATGCGTGAATTGTTCATAAAAACAAGGAAACAAAACTACATTATTACTAACCTCAAAGTTCCCCCCTCAGATATAAATAGGGTCAAGTGGATCCATTGGTTACTTAACTACTTACTGGTAATTCCTCTTGACTAAAATATTTCTTACATTAATTAAAAATGTTTAAACTGCTATTGTTTGGAGAGATGATATAATGTAAAAAGTGACCAAGGCTACCATAGCGCAGTCCCCTTACAGTGCTTTATGGTATTCTAGTAGTCTCTGAGGTGGAAGGGATGTCCCTCCAACTCGCCCATTCAGAAGGACAAGGCATTCATTCATTCAACAAATATTTACTATTCTGAATGAGTACTATGTGCCAAACACTGGGGATCTGACAACAAATTAAAAAAGATAAAAATCCATGTCCTCACGGACTTTTACACTCCAGTGGGGAGAGACAGACATAAGCAAAATAAATAGATAAGCCACTCTTTGGCTCTATATCAGGCTATTTCAATCACATCATCCCTTGAGGCCACAAAGATTATGGTGTCCATTGACTTCTAGCTAGTTCGGATCTTGTTTCCAGTAATTTTCTTGGCTACTTTTCCTTCTTGCTGGGTATCTCTGCTGCAGGGTTTTCTCTGCTTTCACATCCAATTCCAGAAATGTCTGCAATGTAATGAGTTTCTGCTAAAAACAGTACTACCCCCAGCAAGGTCCATTAAACACACAGAGGTGCAATGACTGGAAAAGAGCCATTGTTTATGATATTGCAAGAAGAAATAAGCTGGGAATGTACATTATTTATGAACTGTTTATGATGTCATCCAATACTGTCATAAACATGGGCTGACAAAACTATATAATAAACACAGCAGCTGTTTCCTCCACCATCTCACTGCCCCACTGTTTTAACTGCTAATGCAGGTTTTAATTTTCACTCTCAACCTTTTATGATACTGATTGACCTAGCAATATACTAATCAATCTTCATGCAAAATCTCATTATATAGCCAGCTAAGTACAATAAATCATGCATTCAAGATGTAAAAACGCAGCATGTAGTTTTGAAGCAACTTTATTAAAAATGAAAGTTATGAAACTTTATTGGGCACTATGATTTTGGTGGGTGTGGGTACTCTGCACTCTGAACTCAAAAGCTAAATTTCTAATTTTCTCTTTTTGAAGTAACAATTTCTGTCTGTTTTACACTTCTGGTGTGAAAATGAGTCTTTGCAGAAACAGAGATAAGTTAGCATTGCTTTGGAATATTTGCACTTTATCCTTTTGATAAGCATCTTTTGATCAACAAAGGAATTTATTTTAGTCGACAGTGAAAATACAATCAGTGCCCACTGCTGCTTTGGTGTTACATCAAAGGCATGGTATTTTTGTGGCAATTGAAGCTGGAAAGAGGAGGAACAGGACAAAATGCATCAAGCCATGGGAAGTAGGGCAGGGCAAGGAGGAAAAGCCTGAACATATGCCCTTCAACTTTTTCCTAATAGACCACATATTTAGGAAAATTGAACTACCCGTATTTGTAACAGAATATCTATTAACAAATGCATTGATTATGTTACTTTATAAGTTCTATCATGAACAGCAGTCATTTTAGATTACAACTCTGTATTAAGAACTCTGCTTTATTGAAAATAATGACTTGTTAAAAATGTTAAGTGGAAGTTTATCCTATGAAATTAAACAATTTATCAATTTATGATACAGAAGCCACTAAAAACCAGTAAACACTCCAGGAATTGTAAATGGAAGAGTAAATATTATTCTAAAGAATGAACTATGGGTCCTGATTAGTTTGCTTTGCTGTGCATCTGAATCCAATACAACATTGTAAATCAACTATACTCCAATTAAAAAAAAAAAAACAGGAAAAAAAATAATGAACTGTGGGGGTAGGGTGATATGGATAAGGGGATCAACTGTACAGTGGAAGAGAGAAACCTACAGTTTTGGTGGTTAGCAGAATGTAGGTTACACAGAAAAGCAAATATAATATTGTACACATGAAACTAATACAGTGTTTTAACACAATGTTACCTCAATACAAATGAATTAAAAAATAGAAATGGATATGTTATTGCTATATCTTTATTCTGGCGTTTGTTGTAGTTTGGTCACTAAGTTGTGACTTACTCTTTTGTGACCCAGTGGACTATATAGCTCACCTGGCTCCTCCATCCTTGGGATTTCCCAGGCAAGAATACTGGCGCGAGTTGCCAGTTCTTCTCCTGGGGATCTTCCCAACCCAGGGATTGAACCATATCTCCTGTATTGGCAGACAGATTCTTAACCACTGAGTCAACCAGGGAAACCCTTCTTCTGGCAAATTAACCTTCAAAACAGTAATGATTGCCTTTATTAACTCAGTACTGCTCACATTGATGCCCATGACTGTCAGCTACTGGTACACAACACGCTAAGCAGAGAAACTGAAAGGAGGTGTTTGTAAACTTTTAGGGCTCTTTGATATACTGATTTTAATATCTGTTTAATTTAATAAAAACCAAACCCAGATTGTGAAAAATTCTTCCAGATCTACTTTGGTTTTCAACAAATAAATGGCAATGGGGAAAAGGGGAAGCAGAAATTACTAGAGAGAAAAAAAATGTATATAAACATTAAGCAAATGCAATGCATGGTACTTGTTTAGATTCTGATTTAAATAAACTATAAAAAGACATGCTTTAGACAACTGGCAAATTGACTATGGACTGATCATTAGATAGCATGTTTGGTATTACTAATAATGAAAATGGCAATGTATTTATGAAAAGGCACTACCTGTAAGGAAAGTGTTCTGAAGAATTTATGGTACCTGGCTATTGTTTTTAAAATAATTTAGAAAAAAGTGGAAAGATAGAGGAAATAACATTGCAAAATGTTGATAACTGTTGTAGCTGGATAATGTGTACATGGCAATTTATTGTGTTTTTCATTTTCTACTTTTTCTTTTAAATTACCATGATATAATTTTTTAATTTTAAAAAAACCCTATGGACTTGTATTTTTTAATTTTATGTTTAATATTTCTCATAATTTATTTTTATTGTATTTTACAAAAGCATCTCTCTGAAACATTGTGAAATTGTTAAAAAGAAAGATAACATCACCCAATGATAGAAAACATATACCCCTCACCCCCCAAAAAAAAACCTAACAAAAAACATAAAAGAAAGGAAATGGTGATTTGTTTTCTTTTATTTGTATGTGATAAGTTTTGAAAAAAGTTATGCCATAAAACAATTTATTGCAGCATTTCTGTTTTTAACCATTTTATTTCTCTCTTCCAACCCAGTTTTGCTTTCACACGTAGGCAATTTTCTCTAGCTTTGATGCTACTGGGTCAAACATTATATTGCTTCCATGGGCTTTAGTGAAACAGGTTTTAGAGTATCTTTTCACTTTGTTTCATTTGTTAATCATCTCAAATAAATTCATTTAATTTTTCACACATGCACATATTTTTAATGATGTCTTTAGGCCTTAACTAGAATCAATTTCATATCTTTGGGATAACAGTGGTAATTGGTTGCTTATCTCCCTTTCCCACTCCTTCCATAGATTTATCCATACCCAATGAGTGTCAGTTGAAACATGGTCTTTGTCAAGGTTTCTTTACATAAGCTTTCTGTGGTTTAGGATGAAACTAATGGGGAAATTTGTGCAATCAAGAGACTATACTCCCAACCCTACAAAAGCAACTTAATGACAGACACAAATAACCCCAGGAAATAATAAACTCTTTACAAATTTCTATCAAAACAAGGACAAGTAGAAGTTAGATTCCTAAGGAACAACTAAGAAAACAACCTGAAACAGAAGATCCTAAAGTAGGGGAGGGATTCCAAGATGGCTCAGTGGTAAAGAATCTACCTGCCAAGCAGGAGACACAGGTTTAGTCCCTTGGTGGAGAAGATTCCCTGGAGAAGGAAATGGTAATCCACTCCAGTAGTCTTGTCTAGGAATACACATGGACAGAGGAGCCTGGTGGGCTGAAGACCATGGGATCTCAAAGAGTTAGCCTCTACTTAGTGACTGCACAACAGTAGATATAGGGGAGTGCAGTTCAGTTCAGTTCATGCACTCAGTCGTGTCCGACTCTTTGCAGCCCCAAGGACTGCAGCATGCCAGGCTTCCCTGTCCATCACCAACTCCCCAAGTTTGCTCAATTTCATGTCCATTCAGTCGGTGATGCCATCTAACCATTTAATCCTCTGTTGTCCCCTTCTCATCCTGCCTTCAATCTTTCCCAGCATTAGGGCCTTTTCCAATGAGTCAGTTCTTCACATCAGGTGGCCAAAGTATTGACGTTTCACCTTTAGCATTAGTCCTTCCAGTGAATATTCAGGACTGATTTCCTTTAGGATAGACTGATTGGATCTCCTTGCAGTCCAATGGACTCTCAGGAGTCTTCTCCAACACCACAGTTCAAAAGCATCAATTCTTCAGTGCTCAGCTTTCTTATAGGCCAACTCTCACATCCATACACGACTACTGAAAAAACCATAGCTTTGCCTACATGGACTTTTGTCAGCAAAGTAATGTCTCTGCTTTTTAATATGCTGCCTAGGTTTGTCATAGATTTTCTTCCACGGAGCAAGTGTTTTTTAATTTCATGGCTGCAATCACCATATGTAGTGATTTTGAAGTGTCCCAAAATAAAGTCGGTCACTGTTTCTATTGTTTCCCCATCTATCCGCCATGAAGTCATGGGACCAAATGCCATGATCTTCGTTTACTGAATGTTGAGCTTTAAGCCAACTTTTTCACTGTCCTCTTTCACTTTCATCAAGAGGCTCTTTAGTTCTTCTTCACTTTCTGCCATAAGGTTGGTGTCATCTGTGTACAAGGTTTTTTTCTATTTCTCCCGGCAATCTTGATTCCAGTTTGTGCTTCATCCAGCCTGGCATTTATCATGATCTACTCTACATATAAGTTAAATAATCAGGGTGACAGACAATATGCAGCCTTGACGTACTCCTTTCTCAATTTGGAACAAGTCTGTTTTTCATTGCAAAATTCAGACTTAAATTGAAGAAAGTAGGGGATACCACTAGACTATTCAGGTATGAACCATATCAAATCCCTTGCAATTATACAGTGGAAGTGACAAATATATTCAAGGGATTAGATCTGATAGATAGAGTGCCTGAAGAACTATGGACAGAGGTTCCTGACATTGTACATGAGTTAGGGATCAAGACTATCACCAAGAAAAAGAAATGCAAAAAGGCAAATGGTTGTCTGAGGAGGCTTACAAATAGCTGTGAAAAGAAGAGAAGCTAAAGGCAAAGGACGAATGGAAAGATTTACCCATTTGAATGCAGAGTTCCAAAGAACAACAAGAAGAGATAAGAAAGACTTCCCCAGTGATCAATGCAAAGAAATAGAGGAAAACAAGAAAATGGGAAAGACTAGAGATCTCTTTAGGAAAATTAGAGAAACAAAGGGAACATTTCATGCAAACATGGGCACAATAAAGGGCAGAAATGGTATGGAGCTAACAGAAGCAGAAGATATTAAGAAGAAGTGGCAAGAATACACAGAAGATCTATACAGAAAAATATCTTCATGACCCAGATAACCATGATGGTCTGATTACTCACCTAGAGTCAGACATCCTGGAATGCAAAGTCAAGTGGGCTTTAGAAAGCATCACTACAAAGTTAGTGGAAGTGATGGAATTACAGTTGAGCTATTTTAAATCCGAAAAGATGATACTATGAAAGTGCTGCACTCAATATACCAGCAAATTTGGAAAACTCAACATTGACCACGACTGAAAAAGGTCAGATATCATTCCAATCCCAAACAAAGGCAATGCCAAAGACTGTGGAAACTACCACACATTGCACTCATGGCACCATGCTATTAAAGTAATGTTCAAAATTCTCCAAGCCAGGCTTCAACTGTATGTGAACCATGAACTTTCAGGTGTTCAAGCTGGATTTAGAAAAATCGAAGGAACCAGAGATCAAATTGCCAGCAATCTGTTGGATCATCAAAAAAGCAAAAGAGTTCCAGAAAATCATCTACTTCTACTCTATTGACTATGCCAAAACCTTTGACTGTGTGGATCACAACAAATTGGAAAATTCTTAAAGAGATGGAAATACCAGACAAATATAGGGCAACTCAATTAAGAATCTGCCTAAAACTCTTTTCCCCATTTTGTTTAAAAGATGCTATGGACTGGCTTTATCCTTGAACAGAGCAATATGTTGTTGCTGAGGAAGAATTAAAGGGGCTTCTAAAAGGCAATTATCTACTACTAGCAATAAAGACTGGGTTTGCCCAGTGGTTCAGTGGTAAAGAATCCATCTGCAATGCTGGAGACATAGGTTCAATCCCTGGGCCAGGAAGTTGCCTTGGAGGAGAACAGGGAAACCCAGTCAGGAATTCTTTTCTAGAGAATCCCACAGTCAGAGGAGCCTAGCAGGCTACAGTCCATCAGATCACAAAGAGTTGGACATGACTGAAGCTACTGAGCACTCACACAAGCACACACAGCAATAAAGACTGAACTGCTGATATTCACATGTGTAAATTTCAGAGTCCAAAGAGTACATATAATATGCATTCATTTACATGGAGTTCTACTAAAAAACCTAAATAGTGGTGAAAAACATCATCATAATTGTTATATACTGAATATGAGGGACAGAACTGGGTATTAGAAAATTTCTGGATTCATGGTAACATTCAATATCTTGATAGGAGTTTGGATTATGCATTTCTATACATTTGTTAAATCTCATCAAATGCTACACTTAAGATGCATGCATGTCTCTGTTGGTAAAACATACCTTAATGATGGAAACATAAGTGTAGAACCTGTGAATTATATGCATGTTGATGTGTCTAGGGTAAAGTATAGAGATGTCTGCAACTAACTTTGAAATTTATTCAAAAACCAAGATTGATTGGTAGATAAAGATAAGGATAGATGGATAGATATGTGATTAAGAAAATATAGCAAAATATTAATTATAGAATCTAGATTAAGACTATACAATCTTTAACTATTTTGTATACTTAATTAATTAATTTATTTTTTAATAATAGATGTATTGGTGGGAAAATGACAGTTTTCCATCTTTAAATTTTCAACTATTTTGAATCGAAATACTCAAACTTCCTCAAAACCTGTCAGGCCTTCAGAAATTCCCTTTATGAAATAATATAAGATTTGTTAGGGCTTCCCAGGTGACACAGTGGTAAAGAATTCACCTGCCAATGCAGGAGACACAGGAGATGTGGGTTCGAGACCTGGGTTGGGAAGATTCCCTCAAGTAGGAGATGGCAACCTACTCCAGTATTCCTGGAAAATTCCATGGACAGAGGAACCTAGAGAGCCCCAGTTCATGAGGCTGCAAAGACACAACTGAGCAACGGAGTACACACGCACATAAGACTTGTTAGATTATTTTCCAGTATCTTTCTTTTGAAATGCAAACTCAGACACATTGCAAGAGAAGAAAATCTAGTTATGTACTTGGTACTGTCATTATCTAATTTAATTCTTGAGAAATTTTTTAAGTTAGGTATTATTTTAGGTGCTAAGGTCATGATTTTAGTATCAGTGGCCCCTTAAATTCTATGATAACTTAGAAATCAGTATTTCACACAACACTGTAGATTTTATTAATATCTTGATATCTTTGGGGCAACAAGATCAAAAACGTTTTAAAAACTGTGAACACACATTCTGAAGAATCATTTTTAAAAGGAGAAAAGATCTTTCTTACTTTCCATCAAAATCCAGCCCTGTACATTAGCAAGGGAGCTCCTTAGGAGATGCTTTTCTGTCTTTTCGTTAGTCTCAGTTCAATTCAGTTCAGTTCAGTCGTTCAGCCATGTCTGACTCTTTGTGACCCCATGAACTGCAGCACTCCAGGCCTCCCTGTCCATCACCAACTGCCGGAGTCTACCCAAACCCATGTCTATTGACTCGGTGATGCCATCCAACCATCTCATCCTCTGTCGTCCCCTTTTCCTGCCCCCAATCTTTCCCAGCATCAGGGTCCTTTCAAATGCCCTCAATCTTTCCCAGCATCAGGGTCCTTTCAAATGAGTCAGCTCTTCGCATCAGGTGGCCAAAGTATTGGAGTTTCAGCTTCAGCATCAGTCCTTCCAATGAACACCCAGGACTGATCTCCTTTAGGATGGACTGGTTGGATCTCCTTGCAGTCCAAGGGACTCTCAAGAGTCTTCTCCAAAACCACAAATCAAAGGCATCAATTCTTTGGTGCTCATCTTTCTTTATAGTCCAACTCTCCTGCATCCTCTGTCTATATCTCAGATCCTGAAGAACTGCAGCTGGCTCTAAGCAAAGAAATAAAAGATAGGAAAGGAGACTTGTTCTCTGAGAAAACAGTTTGTTTGGGAAGATCTAATGTCATGTTCTTGGCTTAAGCTTATAAAACTGGAGTGGATAATAGATTCAGAAGTTTGTAGCTCTCCAAGTTGGGTATATAGCAGAGTCCACTCCATTCTAACTGAAAAAACTGCTTTAATCCTATAAACAGATACCATCCAAACATTTCTAGAGAACAGTTGTAGAGCTTATGAACTTGTCAGGAGCCCCATAGCCAGACAGAGTAGGGACACAGTTCAAACCTGTAATTATTCGTTTGTTTGTTTAATGTGCTTTTTCTCCATACCAAGTTATGGTTTACACACAGTGTGAATTGGTTGGATAAGATTCCAGCACATAACTAACAACTGAGAATGGTGGACCATGGCAGCTTCATCTGAACAACACTGACATTGGTACTACCTAAGCTGAGTGCCGAAGAGTTAATGCTGTTGAACTGTGGTGTTGGAGAAGACTCTGATAGTCCCTTGGACTGCAAGGAGATCCAACCAGTCCATCCTAAAGGAGATCAGTCCTGGGTGTTCATTGGAAGGACTGATGCTGAAGCTGAAACTCCAGTATTTTGGCCACCTCACGCGAAGAGTTGACTTATTGGAAAAGACTCTGATGCTGGGAGGGATTAGGGGCAGGAAGAGAAGGGGACGACAGAGAATGAGATGGCTGGATGGCATCACCAACTCGATGGACATGAGTGTGAGTGAACTCCGGGAGTTGGTGATGGACAGGGAGGCCTGGCGTGCTGTGATTCGTGGGGTTGCAAAGAGTCGGACATGACTGAGTGACTGAACTGAACTGAGAGATAGCAGGACTGGGGGTGTCAAGAAAGCCTGGAGCACAGTGAAAGAGTTTACAACAGGTAAACAGTGCAAAGAAAGGAAAAGAGGAAGGCATCCAAAATAAACTTCATCCATCTCCCAATCTGTCAACCCCATGCATTATTCTAATTGGTTATATGTGTAACAGAGGTAGGATTATTGTACACACTGGTTTGCCCAGGATGGTCCTGTTTTATGTTTGTTGTCTCTGTGGATTATAAATTTTATGGTCATCCTATTTAGAAAGGAAAAATAATGTATATTAACAAATGTTCATTAGGAAAAAAAGTATACCTTATGAGAAGAAAACGTTTTTTAAGTTGAATGTAATTGTAATTAAATGGCAGCCAGAAGTATTTTGTGCAGCTACCATTTTATTTGCCCTGCTATTCACTTACTGGCTAACCACTTCTTGGAGAATCAATCCAACTACAATGACTGTTTATGGAAAAGCTTTGAGGTCATAGAAAGTTTGTTATTCTCCTTTCAGAAAGTGATCTCTGGTCTAGGCATATTGCTCAGATACCCAGGTATTTTTACATAACTATCACACATACATTATTATATAACCATCTATTTCATGTTCAGTGTGAATTTTCATTTGTCCTTTCAAATATGAAATGAAATCTGTCTAAAGAATGAGAAACCACCAACTCTAGTTCTTAAGTGTTAGTTCCCAGTTTACTTTGTATTTATGTCTTATTTTATATAGATAGTGAAATAAATACTCACAATGCTTTAAAGATTAAATAGACTGAAGAAAATCTCCTTTAACACCCTGCAAAAGCTAGATAACCTTTCTAAGTTTGTTGAGATAGTACATAGTGACAGTTTATTAGAAGCCATTTAAACTTTGTCAAACTGCTACAAAGATATATGTTATCTGCAAAGGATTCCTTGGCAGAGTTCAAAGTAAATTCTGATTATGCATGCTAAGTCATTGATAAGACTGATCAGGGAAGATGTAAATGTAGATGTGTATCTTCCTAAGGGATCTCAGTAGAATTAAAGCCTCTCCTGTTCACATCACATTATCAATTAACTATGTAACCTTGGACACATCACCTCACTTCTCTATACCTCAGTTTCCTCATTTGAAGAACTAAGATGTTGGGTTTAAAATTTTTTTCGGTTGAGAAACTTTAGAAAACAATGTGATATTTTGATCACAACTGGAAAAAATATTTTTGTTCTAATATCTTAAGCCTTTAAAATTTGGAAGAGGAGAGTATGACTTTCAGTTCAGTCCAGTTCAGTTACTCAGTTGTGTCCGACTCTTTGCGACCCCACGAATCACAGCACGCCAGGCCTCCCTGTCCATCACCAACTCCTGGAGTTCACTCAGACTCATGTCCATCGAGTCAGTGATGCCATCCAGCCATCTCATCTTCTGTCATCCCCTTCTCCTTCTGCCCCCAATCCCTCCCAGCATCAGAGTCTTTTCCAATGAGTCAACTCTTCGCATGAGGTGGTCAAAGTACTGGAGTTTCAGCTTTAGCATCATTCCTTCCAAAGAAATCCTAGGTCTGATCTCCATCAGAATGGACTGGTTGGATCTCCTGGCAGTCCAAGGGACTCTCAAGAGGCTTCTCCGACACCACAGTTCAAAAGCATCAATTCTTCGGCGCTCAGCCTTCTTCACAGTCCAACTCTCACATCCATACATGACTACTGGAAAAACCATAGCCTTGACTAGATAGACCTTAGTCAGCAAAGTAATGTCTCTGCTTTCTAATATGCTATCTAGGTTGCTCATAACTTTTCTTCCAAGGAGTAAGCATCTTTTAATTTCATGGCTGCAGTCACCATCTACAGTGATTTTGGAGCCCCCAAAAATAAAGTCTGACACTGTTTCCACTGTTTCCCCATCTATTTCCCATGAAGTGATGGGACCGGATGCCATGATCTTCGTTTTCTGAATGTTGAGCTTTAAGCCAACTTTTTCACTCTCCTCTTTCACTTTCATTAAGAGGCTCTTTAGTTCCTCTTCACTTTTTGCCTGACATACAAAATGCTTAGTGTGCATTGAACACCTTGCCAGGCAATTTCCTTATTGTGTAGCACTGGATACTTAGAATAATCCTGGAAAGAATAAATAGCATACCTGAGGATGATCTACTAAAGAAGAAATAGGCCAGACAGATTTTAAAAATTGCTCAAGACCGTATGTTAGTAACTGGCAGCACCAAGGGTCAATGTCAAGACTCCCCATTTCAAACTCCATTATACTAATCAATATGATGCCCTAACCCCACAGCAAGCCCAGTCTGGGCATGTGGGGTTAGGACTCTGAGGAACCACTGTCTGTGGCCTTGACACTAAATAACTATATACCTTTGACAAATCTTTTCTTAGTTTTAAGTGATAGACTCCACAAGATGGCTTCCAAAATGTATTTCTTATTCCACAGCAGTCATCTGAAAGTCTATCACGTCTAATCTCAAGTCCTTCTCTGAAGCCCTTAAAGTCTTAACTTAAGAAATTATGTCATTCACTTCCTCATTGCAATGATCAATGCAAATACGTGATGGTAGCTCAAAACTGGTTATAGTGAGGATGGAGAGGACTCAGGAGATTTTAAGGATATTTAGGGAATAAAGCCTGCAGAATTCAGTTACTTATTAGGATACAGGATATAGAGTAGGAGAGAAGTAGTAATAAGAGGAGGACCCTTCCGTTTCTAGTTTTTATAAAAGGGTGAAGGTGGTGTGATTCACAGTTGGCCGAGAGTATTTGGCTAAAGCACAAGGGTGTTTATACAGAGGTAATTTTCCATTTTCAAGCTAAAAAAGGTTATCCAATATGACATTTGTTGCTGGTATTTCACAGTGAAAAAAACAGCTAGTCTCACATGAAAACACACTTGTGCCACAATCTGCTGAAGTAAATGGTTAGAGGAATCCATGAAATAAGACAGAAAACGTGTCTCAGTCCTTTCTTTTCAACCCATACACTCGATTACGTGGATGGTCATATCTATTCAAAGACTCAGGACTAGAACATTACACATGACTCTGGCTCTGATACATTCTCTGCCTGACTCAGCCACCCTCAGGTGCAGAGCACTATTTGTAAGAGCCTCATTCCAGGCTGCAGTGAAAGAAGCAAGATTAAAATTCTACTAATGAGAGGCACTTACTAGTGCTTTCCTTTTCTTCCACACAGCTTAGCCTAAATGTTTCATATTTCAGTTCATAATCTTAAATCTGTTTTCATATGATAATGTTCTGCTGAGGAATATGCAGGAGGTTGGCTCTCCATGACACTTTTAAGAGGATAAATCTCATAATAATGTAATATTGGCAAAAACCTTGAGTATCTATTTCAGTTGCTCTATAAAACGTCCCATGAGTGTCTGTCTTCAATTTCATTGTATTATTGCATCCTTTATTTTGTCCAGACATAACATGATAACTAATATTCAAACTTTGCAGCTGTCTGGGAAGGAAGGAGGATTTCACTGTGTAATTCTGCAACTGCTGTAATTGCTGCTACAGTGGTTCACCATTTTGAGTTTCAGCAAAATGAAGATCCAATACAGAGATTGTTATCTCTGTTTTCAAGTGTCATTTTTGATGATTCCCAGGGAATATTTTTGAATTATACATTTTAGAAGTT
Organism: Budorcas taxicolor; assembly: GCF_023091745.1. NCBI lineage: Eukaryota > Metazoa > Chordata > Mammalia > Artiodactyla > Bovidae > Budorcas > Budorcas taxicolor. The sequence goes on along the minus strand of NC_068913.1, from coordinate 74,540,084 downwards.
GCTAAAAGGCAGAGCCTAGTGGCTTATGATTTTCATCTCTGTAACAGCCAAGGGAGTATTAGTACTGTAGTAGAAAATAGTACATAATGTTAACACACAAAATGTCATTTATTTTAATACATCATTTCCTAAATGTATGTGTTTTCTTCTACTGTCTTATTATTACCTATATTATGATTTACTGAATTTTTCTTTGATTCAATATATTTATTCAATATGTTTATTTATAAAGTAAATGTTATCACTATAGTTTAACTGGGAAAAAGTTAGTCTTTTTTCAAATATACACTAAGATAAACACAAGTGCCATAGTAGACAGCTTTGAAAGATCATTCTAGTGATCCTTTCCACCCTATGTTCATGCCCTTGTGTGATCCCCTCCCCTTCAGTGTGGACTGGAACCTGTGTGATCTCCTCCCCTGCAGTGTGGACTGGAGCTCATGACTTGCTTCTAATGACCAGGATAAGTACAGCAAAGGCGACGGGATGCAACTGCCACAGAACTCGGGCTGCCCCATGACAGGCACAAGTAAATCTAAACCATTAAGGTTGAGACCCCCCATTAGGTATTGTTAAAGGTCACCAGGTAATTCCCATATGCAGCTAAAGTTGAGAAACACTAACTGAATTTTAGGACTGCCCCAGGAAATGGCCCTTGGACCTTCTCTTTAGCGATCTCAACACAGACTTCCAATAACACCTAGGTGCCTGAAACTTCTACATATCTAAAACTCCAGCATGTATTTCTCCCTTCAAATCTAGATTCCTATAGCCAATTGGACTATTTCAAATTAGTACTGTGAAACTGAACTTCTGACCCCACTCCAAAATTTGTTTCTCCATTATCTTCCCCTCAGAAATTGGCAACTCCACCCTTCAAATACTCAGGAGGAAAGACTGTATATCTCATACGCCACCTACTAACAAATCCTGTTGGTTCTATTTTAAAAATATATCCAGAATTCAACTCTTCCTGTACCACCACTACTACTACCCAGGTCCAAGCCACCATCATATCTTATCTGAAATATACAAAACCCTTTAATCTGCCCCAACTGCTTCCTTTCTTGTTCCTTACAGTCCATGAATTACCCAGCAACCAGAGCCGTCCTTTTAAAATATGATTGATTATTTCACTCATGAGATCAGTGATTCACACTCTCACCAAGGGTAAAAATGAAAGTCATTAGAGACCTATGAGAACTTATAAGATCTAATTTTCCCAATTATGACCACCCTGACTTCATCTTCTATAAAACACACACGTAGACATTAATATAGCCATCTGCCTCTGACCACAAAAGCTTCTCAAGGGAAGAAATTCCTGCCTGTTCTGTTCATTACCAATTTTGTTCTCAAGAATAGTTTTTGACATAGAGTAAGTGCTCTATTAATACTTGCTGATTTCCATATGAATTTTTAGTGATAAATATTATTTTCAGAAAAAAATTGTGATAAACATATTTTACCATTCCCCCAAAGAATGGCAATTATATAAATCTTATAGGGGAAAGGGTGTTTTAGAATTTAGAGGATAAACTATTTTATATTTTACCTTGAATTCTTCATGAATTTTTATTAAGCCTTTCATCTGAAGCTGTACTCTTAGACCCCATGAACTTCTCGTTCTCACAGATATACTATACAATTTTCCTCTGCCACAGATTATATTGCTAAGGCCATCCACAGAGTCAGGGAAAAAAATAAATCTATATAAATATTTAATTACATCCAGCTTTCCATTCCTGTCCTGTGAAATACATGTTTTTGTACATGAAGAAAGATGATAACAGCCTCATGCTTTATTATTAATCACCATTGATCCTTTTGGGCTCTTTACTTGTCAGGAACATCATTTTTCAACCTGATGTGGTTGTACTCCAAGTAACTGAATCATTGCTTAAAAACTCACTGTTACTTTTCCAGTTATAATCTTTAAAAATTAACTGTTTAAATTTCTACCAAGCTTTAAGCTAAGTACCAAGAGGATCTGTTTTGTGTTCATTTAAATGGACTTTCTCATTCTGCAGATTGTTTAATGAGGCTATAAGCTTCTTTTTTGTGTGAAAATCAAATTTTGTAAAAGAATATTGTTGCTGAAAATCCATTTTAAAACACAGTTAAATGGTAGATTGCATTGATATATTAGAAAAAATTATTCCAAGATAAACGACTCTGAATAAAAGAGTTTGACAGAATGATTGTATCTTTTCCTGGAGTATGAGGCAAAGAGAAATTGTTTCTAATATGATAATGACCAAAATTTACATAACGCTAAATATATGCCAGGAACTTCACATATATTTACTTATATACACCACACAATATCCTTTGAGATATGTCTGATTCTCCCATCTTATAATAATAAGAAAAACAAAACAATAATGAAGAAAAAAAAGACCTGTCAAGATTACACAATTTATGTGATACCAAGATTCCAACAAGTTTTCTTTCTAAAACTAATTCCACTTAAGCATGCTGCCGTATTGATTCTGTTGTCAAAATACAACAAACAATTCAAAAAGAGGTAAGGATAGACTTGTATATTCAACGTAAAATGTATGACTATACTGCTACTAGAAATATTTGGACCAAAAGTTTCCAACTCATGGAAATATTTTCCAAGTCTATACATAATTGAGACTGCCACAGTTCAAGCAAAATCAGCCTTGGACTTGGTCACCATTTCATATCAGCTCCTTTGATATTTTCCCAAATGCAGAGATTCTCCATTTGTAAGGATAGTGTCCTCATCATGCTTCCCTCAGTTAGTAAAGAATTCGCCTGCAGTGCAGGAGTCCTGGGTTTGATCCCTAGGTTGGAAGATCCCCTGCAGAAGGGAAAGGCTACCCAGTCCAGTATTCTGACTTTCACTTTCTGTCCTCATCATGGTGCTTTCAGATCCTGGATATGATTCCAGAATTCTACCTGGATTGCCTACTGTTTCCACTTTCCAGTTGTATCCTCCTTTCTACTTTCCTCACCTATTTCTTCCTAATTTTAATATCTGTGAAACCAGAGTCAGTTGCAATAGCAACAGAATGGGAATTTTTGAGCACATCTGATGTAGCTTTAATTATTTCCCCATCATATGGTTATGAATGCAGATTACTAGAATAAGGCATTTTATAAAGCTCATCTACAAGTTGGACCATAAATTAAAAGGATAGCTCTTACTAACAATGTAGGTTTGTGAGTGTAATAATTTATACCAGCAAAGAAATGTTTCTTCTAAAGGATTTACACCAACCACAAAAATGAGTATATGATTGTCATTGAGGTTTTACCATAAATACTGTCACAACTGTTGAAATAAATTTCTAGGCCCAAGGCAGAGTGGCTCCCGCCCAAAATGCCACATCAGCAAACTGAAACTGAGATAACTTTCCTGCAAATATGCTCTGTTCCTGCAAATGCTCCAGAGCATATCCAGTCAGCCAGTTCACAAAATGCTGAGCCAGTTCTGAGCTCTATACTTATTTCCTTGCTTCTTATTCATTTCCCATCTTTCTCTTCCTTGTTCCTTATACTTTCTTCTATAAAAGTTTCCCAACTTCTGCCCCATTTTGCAGTTCTCTGGACCCTTGAGAAGAGAGATTGCTCACTTCATGAAGTGTTGAGTAATGTTTGCTTGTATCATGTAAATTATTTCCTTGTTAAAAAAAATTGAACTATAGTTGATTTACAGTGTTGTGTTAATCAAGGGAGTGATTCAGTTACATTAACTTGTCTTCTTTCATAGTTTTTAATACAAGAGAGTTCTGAGATGAGTATGAATAATATCTCAAAAAAACAAAAATAGCTTATCTAAGTTTACACAGTAAGGAAGTAACAGAGACAAAATATGAACTGAGGGTGTCTGACTCCAGAGCCAAGTAATATACTATATAATAGTATACTATGCTTATTCATGTTACCAGCACTATATTCTCAATATCCGTGAACCTAAAAGTCTTATAAGGATTTGACAAAGATCAACTGAATGTATTAGTGACAGAAGCAAAATCTGGACAATAAAATAGTTTATCAAATGTGTTAATCTATCAAAAAAATTAAAATATATAGTATCAAAACATTTCTCTTTAAATAATTTAAATGCATTAAAGAGCAAGGGGAAAAAGCTAAGCATGTGGTTACATAATACTTGCAGAGACAAATTCTAGATCTGGGATGAACAAACTTTTTTCCAAAGGCTAAACAGGGAGGATTTTAGGCTTTTCAGGTAATACAGCTCTCTCTCCAGCAACCTCTCAATGACACTATAAGGAGAAGCCAGCCATGCTGCTGCTGCTGCTGCTAAGTTGCTTCAGTCGTGTCCAACTCTGTGCGACCCCATAGACAGCAGCCCACCACGCTCCCCCGTCCCTGGGATTCTCCAGGCAAGAACACTGGAGTGGGTTGCCATTTCCTTCTCCAATGCATGAAAATGAAACGTGAAAGTGAAGTCGCTCAGTCATGTCCAACTCTTCGCAACCCCATGGACTGCAGCCTACCAGGCTCCTCCATCCATGGGATTTTCCAGGCAAGAGTACTGGAGAGGGGTGCCATCGCCTTCTCTGAAGCCAGCCATAGATATACATAAATTAATGAGTGTAGTATGTCACAGTAAAACTTTATCCATGGACACTCAAATTTGAATTTCACATAGTTTTCACAGATCATGAAATATTATCCTACTTTTGATTTTTTCCAACCATTCAACAATTCAAAATTGATTCTCAACTCATGGCTTCCCAGATGGTGCCGTGGTAAGGAACCCTCCTGCCAGCACAGGAGACATAAGGGACATGGGTTTGATCCCTGGGTCAGAAAAATCCCCTTAAGAAGGAAACGGTAACCCACTCTAGTATTCTTGCTTGAAGAATCCCATGGACAGTAGAGCCTGGTGGGCTACAGTCCATGGGGTTGCAAAGAGTCAGACACAACTGAAGCTATTTAGCAGAGCACATGGGCCACATATACAATTCAAGCAGCACTTTAGAACCGGGGCACAGACCATAGTTTGCTGTACCCTGTCTAAGCCTCTTTTGTAGTATCCTTACAAATAGTGAGATTTTGAAAAAGAACAGGAATTTGATTTCAAACTGAATGAGAGTCACTGAAATGTGCTGGAATTGGTGTGTGTGTGTGTGTGTGAAATAATACACAGGAAGCAGAGTCATTTGAACATGAGATGTGACAGGCAAACAAGACAAAGAGCAGAGAAGTAGTACAAATGAGAGGAAGAATTCTGCTATACAGTTGACTAGCAGGAGTTATGCCATTTATAAGATAATGGGAGAGACAAGGGGCCACTTACTTTAAACACTAGACATGTTCAGAACAGATAGGTCAGAAAAATAACATCAGCCACCTAAGGTCTAATTACATCTCCTTCAGCTAAGATGGCAAACACATGATCCTTTTTAAATGAGCTGATTCAAATGTCTCATGTTCAGTCGTTAAAATGTACAGAAGAAGGCAGAATACAGATCTGAGTATGCTATTTTCCATTTATACCAGAAGATGTAAGACTGCTGAACAGGGCTGCAGAAAAGTGCACAATCATTCAGGGGGAACCCAGGCAAAGCCTTCGGTCCTTCCCTAGCCAGACTCTCCCCTGTCCTCACAATAGCCATACACAGTTCTTCTCATTCTCAAGGGGCACCCCAACCCCTCTCCCCTCTCCACCTTTCCCCTACTGATGACCTTGTTTCTGTTGCAGAGAGAAATTGAAGCTATCAAGAATAGCCTTCAGCTTCTTGCTTTTTGAGTGACAAATATCAGGATCTGGTTTCACTCCTTTCAAATCTCAGAAGCTGAAAATGTCCTTTGGTCTTCTTTCAGGCAAGTCCTTGCACCTGAGACCTCAGTCTCATCTCTCTCCTTTCTCTAGAACAAAGACTCTGTTCCACTCTGGATCCCATTTCTGCTATATTTTCAAATGCCGCTCTTTCCCTGCTCCTTGTGCATGGCCTGCAAATATACTCGAGCCTTTCCTAGCTTAAAAACAAATCCAGGCAAAAAAAAAAAAAGGATGATCCTAAAGGATGTTACACTGAGTGACTTAAGTCAAACAGAGAGACAAATATCATGATATCACTTATGTGTGGAATCTAAAAGGAAAGTACAAATAAACTTATCTACAAAACAGAAATATAGTTAGCAAACAAAGACCAGGGGCTGACTATGGCTCAGATCATGAACTCCTTATTGTCAAATTCAGACTTAAATTGAAGAAAGTGGGGAAAAACAATAGATCATTCAGGTATGACCCAAATCAAACCCTTTATGATTATACAGTGGAAGTGAGAAATAGATTTAAGGGATTAGATCTTATAGAGTGCCTGATGAACTATGGACAGAGGTTTGTGACATTGTACAGGAGAGAGAGATCAAGACCATCCCCCAAAAAAGAAAGGGAAAAAAGAAAAATGGCTAGCTGAGGAGGCCTTACAAATAGCTGTGAAAAGAAGAGAAGCAAAAGGCAAAGGAGAAAAGGAAAGATATACCCATTTGAACGCAGAGTTCCAAGGAATAGCAAGGAGAGGTAAGAAAGCCTTCCTCAGTGATCAGTGCAAAGAAATAGAGGAAAACAATAGAAAAGAAAAGACTAGAAATCTCTTCAAGAAAATTACAGATACCAAGGGAACATTTCATGCAAAGATGGACTCAATAAAGGACAGAAATGATATGCACCTAACAGACGCAGAAGATATTAACAAGACGTGGCAAGAATACACAGAAGAACTCCACAAGAAAGATCTTCATATCCCAGATAATCATGATGATGTGATCACTCACCTAGAGCCAGACATCCTGGAATGTGATGTTAAGTGGGCCTTAGGAAGTATCACTACGAACAAAGCTAGTGGAGCTATTTCAAATCCTGAAAGATGATGTTGTGAAAGTGCTGCACTCAATATGCCAGCAAATTTGGAAAACTCAGCAGTGGCCACAGGATTGGAAAAGGTCAGTTTTCATTTCAATCTCAAAAAAGGTAATGCCAAAGAATGCTCAAACTACTGCACAATTGCACTCATCTCACACGCTAGTAAAGTAAAACTCAGAATTTTTCAAGCCAGGCTTCAGCAATATGTGAACTGTAAACTTCCTGATGTTCAAGCTGGTTTTAGAAAAGGCAGAGGAACCAGAGATCAAATTCCCAACATCTGCTGGATCATGGAAAAAGGAAGAGAGTTCCAGAAAAATATCTATTTCTGCTTTATTGACTATGCCAAAGCCTTTGACTGTGTGGATCACAACAAACTGTGGAAAATTCTGAAAAAGATGGGAATACCAGACCACCTGACCTGTCTTTTGAGAAACATGTTTGCAGGTCAGGAAGCAATAGTTAAAACTGGACATGGGACAACAGACTGGTTCCGAATAGGAAAAGGAGTACGTCAAGGCTGTATATTGTCACCCTGCTTATAGGAAAAGGAGTACGTCAAGGCTGTATATTGTCACCCTGCTTATTTAACTTATATGCAGAGTACATCCTGAGAAATGCTGGGTTGGAGGAAGCACAAGCTGGAATCAAGATTGCTGGGAGAAATATCAATAACCTCAGATATGCAGGTGACACCACCCTTATGGCAGAAAGTGAAGAGGAACTAAAAAGTCTCTCAATGAAAGTGAAAGAGCAGAGTGAAAAAGTTGGCTTAAAGCTCAACATTCAGAAAATGAAGATCATGGCATCTGGTCCCATCACTTCATGGGAAATAGATGGAGAAACAGTGGAAACAGTTCTGGACTTTATTTTGGGGAGCTCCAAAACCACTGCAGCTGGTGATTGCAGCCATGAAATTAAAAGATGCTTACTCCCTGGAGGAAAGTTATGACCAACTTAGAGAGCAGAGATATCACTTTGTTAACAAAGATCCCTCTAGTCAAGGCTGTGGTTTTTCCAGTAGTCTTGTATGGATGTGAGAGTTGGACTGTAAAGAAAGCTGAGGCCAAAGAATTGATGGTTTTGAACTGTGGTGTTGCAGAAGACTCTTGAGAGTCCCTTGGACTGCAAGGAGATCCAACCAGTCCTTCCTAAAGGAAATCAGTCCTGGGTGTTCATTTGAAGGACTGATATTGAAGCTGAAACTCCAATATTTTGGCCCCCTCACGCGAAGAGCTAACTCATTTGAAAAGACCCTGATTTTGGGAAAGAGTGAAAGCAGGAGGAGAAGGTGACAATAGAGGATTAGATGATTAGATGGCATCACCGACTCAATGGACACAAGTTTGGGTGAACTCCAGAGGTGTTGATGGACAGGGAGGCCTGGCATGCTGCGGTTCATGGGGTCGCAAGGAGTCAGACACAACTGAGTGACTGAACTGCACTGAACTGAAAAGTGAAAGTAAAAGTGTTAGTCCTTCAATCCTTTCTCTTTGCTACCCCGTGTACTATAGCCCATTAGGCTCCTCTATCCGTGGGATTCCGTAGGCAAAAATACTGGAGTGGGTTGCCATGCCCTCCTCCAGGGGAAATAGAGTTACAGATGAAGAAAATAAACTTATGGTTATCAAGAGGCAAACGGGTGGGGAGGGATAAATTGAAAGTCTGAGATTGACATAAACACATTACTATATACAAAACAGATGGCTAATAAGCACCTATTGAATGGCACAAGGAAGTCTACTTCATACTCTGTAATGGTCTATATGGGAAAGAGTGTGAAAAAGAGTGGATGTTTGTGTTGTATAACTGATTCACTTTGCTGTACACATGAAACTAACACAACATTGTAAATCAACTATTTTGTTGTTGTTGCTCAGTTGTCAAGTCCATCCAACTTTTTGCAATCCCATGGACTGCAGCATGCCAGACTTCCCTGTCCTTCACTATCTCCCAGAGTTTGCTCAAGCTCATATCCCTTGAGTCAGTGATGCGATCCAGCCATCTCATCCTCTGTCATCCCCTTCTCCGCCTGCCTTCAATATTTCCTAGCATCAGGGTCTTTTCCAACGAGTCAGTTTTTCACATGAAGTGGCCAAAGTATTGCAGTTTCAGCTTCAGCATTAGTCCTTCCAATGAATATTCAGGACTGATTTCCTTTCAGATGGACTGGTTTGATCTCCTTGCAGTCCAACAGACTCTCGAGAGTCTTCTTCAACACCACAATTCAAAAACATCCTTTGGCTCTCAGCTTTCTTTGTGGTCCAACTGTCTCATTCATACACGACTACTGGAAAAAACCACAGCTTTGACTGGCAGACCTTTGTCAGTAAAGTAGTGTCTCTGCTTTTCCAGATGCTTAGAAATAGTTTCAATGACCAATCATATTGCAAGAAAAAAGTTTTTAGTTGTTAATGCACTGAATACCTCTAGAAGAATTTTTCCCTTCAATTTTTTAAACTTTTGAACTCCCTTGTGTATAATTAACATTGTCTTCAACATTTGTATGGCCTTTTCTAGGATTAGAAGAAAATGGAGAAACACAATGCTGAGAATATTCTACTTATAATTAGATCCCTCTGAAATACTTTCAATTAAACCAAGATTACTAGAAAAGATCCTTGCATTGCCTTTGTACTTGAATTTGAAATCACAAAGTCTATCCTGATTAGTTTTGAAATAGAAATTCAAGATTAACTGCTATATTCACTGGAGTTTTTGATCGGAAAAAGTTCCACCATATTACTTTGAAATGCAAATTATGTGAATAGCATTTATTCTATAGGTGTCATTCATGAAATAGTAGTTTCAAGTCATCTTTGTTAAATGTAAGCATGAAAGATATTGAGGAGAAATCTAATCAGGAGCAATTTTATGCAGAAGCTGCAAAAATCAAATCACACTAAATATGTATATATAAATTGATGAGTCAAATTCATCATTTTTGTAAGGTTCAGTTCAGTTCAGTTGCTCAGTCGTGTTCGATCTTTGCAACCCTATGGACTGCAGCATGCCAGGCCTCTTTGTCCATCACCAACTCTCAGAGTTTACCCAAACTCATGTCCATTGAGTCTGTGATGCTATCCAACCATCTCATCCTTGATCATCCCCTTCTCCTCCCACCTTCAATCTTTCCCAGCATCAGGGTCTTTTCCAATGAGTCAGTTCTTCACATCAGGTGGCCAACTATCAGAGTTTCAGCTTCACCATCAGTCCTTCCAATGAACAGTCAGGAATGATCTCTTTTAGGATGGACTAGTTGGATCTCCTTGTAGTCCAATGGACTCTCAAGAGTTTTCAATACCACAGTACAAAAGCATCAGTTCTTTGGCGCTCAGCTTTCTTTATAGTCCAACTCTCACATCCATACATGACCACTGGAAAAACCATAGCCTTGACCAGACGGACCTTTGTTGGCAAAGTAATGTCTCTGCTTTTTAATATACTGTCTAGGTTGGTCATAACTTTCCTTCCAAGGAGTAAGCATCTTTAGTTATTCCTTACCACTCAACTGTTTACAGTTTACATCCCTTCAACTTTACCTTTTCTTAAAATAAATGATGTTGACAACAGAATCATAGAATCACAGAATCAATTAGGATTAACGTTCATTTTTCTCTACACATCCGTGTCTGTTCTTTTTCAGTCTGTTCTGTGCGTGTGGGAGAGGGGGAGAGGACTCACTAACTGGGATCAGCTGCCTTAACATTTTCTCTGTGAACTTAACCAAACGTGAACACCATCAAGAGATGAAGGAGGAAATAGAATTGGTCACAGTGATTATTCCCCTAGTTCTATCCTGCAGGCTTGCCTGGAGTCTGGCTGCATCTATCCAACCTGAATCCAGTTTATGTCCAGCAGCCCTCTCCATATGCAGCTGTCTCTATCTCAAGGTACAAGTAATCATGCCCTCTCTTCACACTGTGAGGCCTAGGATTAGTAAAATCTCCTTATTACTAACTCTAGCATGCTGCCTGATTTCTCTTAGTATATCTCTATTCTTCGTATATTTGTGAATATGAGAACCTTTTATTAAATCTGTTCAAAATATTCTAATTTGAGTAACTCTTCTAATCCCTGATGGAACCAGGACTGATATTGTAATTAATCTAATTATATATGTACATATAGGTATGTGTGGCTCAGCAGTAAAGAATCTGCCTGCCAACACAGGAGGTAGGGAGACACGGATTGGAGCTCTGGGTAAGGAAGAATTCCTGGAGGAGGGAATAGTAACCCACTCCAGTATTCTTGCCTGGAAAATCCATGGATAGAGGACCCTGGTGGGCTATAGTTCATAGATTCGCAAATAGTCAGAAAGGACTGTATAACAGAACACACACAAAAAAAACACACAACACACACACATATATATTATATATATACTAAAAATCTGGTGGAGAGATGTTTATTGACTTAGAAAATCAAAGAAAACTGAATCCTAAACTGACAGTGGGATAAACTATGAAGAAATGGAAGTATACAGCAAAACGAAATGAATCTGATAGTAGAGGTGGTGATAACCAAAAATAAGATTAAAGTTTGAAAAATCTGTTAAAGAACCATTTGGATTTTAAGATCCCATCTGCTTATTCCATGCAACCAGGTGGCAACCCCATTCCAGGTCAGGGAAAAGATCAGGGGTTTGCATAAATCATAAAACCTCACTTAAAAGCTGTATCACTTATAGTATACAAGGGTAAACAAAGAAATTAAGGAAAAATTAACACCCTGGCTCCTAATTAGGCTCCACATTTTCTTCCCCAATTTGGCTCACCAAACACTTCATATGAGATTTTAGAAAGATACCTGGAGAATCCAACAAGATCAGAGAAGAGACCCAAAGACATTGATAGCAGGGACTTCTTAAGCAAATAGAAACGTAGAATCATCCCATGGAGAAATTCACAATTGTCTAACTCAGTCCATGAAACTAGAGCAACTATTAATATATTTTTAAATGTTCTATAATTTTATATGAACATGTAATCAAGCACTACCAAGTACCAAAGATACAGAATTTCTACTATGAAAGACAAGGATTAAAACAACTTTCCAAAAAAAGCAGCATGAAGATAGCAAAGACTGTGCATAGAGATAAACTTCAAAACTTCATCAGCAATATATTAACATTTTCCAGAGGTAATAAAAGATCTTGCACTCGTGAATAAGAACAGAATACTATAAAAAAGAAACATTCTGGAAAAAAAATTTAAAGTGTGATAGCAGAAAGTGAAAACTCAATTGGAGAATGTTGGAAGATGAAATTGTCTAATTCTTCCTGAAAGTATAACAAAACACAAAGTAATTAAAAATAGGAAAAGGAAAAAGATTTAAAAAATAGAAGAGCAATGAAGGAAGTCTAATATCTGAAATAGTAATAGTTACAGAAAACAGAACAGATATGGAAGCAGAAATCATCAAAGAAATAATTTTAGAAAATTCTATATAACTGAAAGACACGGTTTTTCATACTAAAAGAAACTAGGTAAACAGATTATTAACTCAAAGAGAAACCAAAGAACATTTAGAACACTAAGGATAAAGAAAAGAGACTACACGCCTACAGGAAGAGATGCAAAGGGCCATAAAATCTCAAAAATTATATTCTAAGATTTCTCAACAGCAACTATAGATACTTGAAAATAAACGATTTCAACAACATGAGGGAAAATGTTGTCCAATCTAGAACTGTATGTCCATCCAAATTATTAGTCAATGTGAGGATAAGGTGATGTCATTTTCAGACATGAAGTCTCAGAAGTTTAACTGTATGTATAGAGGGCAAGCAGTCTAGGTAGAAGCAGGTCAGAATGCTCTGAGAAGAACATATGTTACTGATATAATACCTGAAAGGAATGAACACCTTGAAAAGAGATTTAGATATCTGGAAGAGAGTATGAATTAAATTATTGATAAATACCTTATCCAAAAATCAAGCAAAAGCAATAGAATTACTAATACTACTGAATAGGTGAGATTATATTAGTAATAAATATATTTTTAGATAAAGCAAAAACAATATAATCTTCAATTAAGCAAGAAATAGAGCAATTATAGTTTACTACATGGCTCATCTTAATTTGCATATTTAGGAAGATAAATATGAACATTAATATACCCAAAATGATGATTAAAAATAATACTGGGACATTGGAGGAAAGGGAGGTGTGTATGTGAGTAGTGGCAAAATGGGAGAATCTGGTAAATCCTTAAGGGAAAAATAAAAAGATAAAGCCTAAAATTTTAAAAATAATAACATAGCACTATATACATATTATTTAGATGTAGAAGTTAATAAAAGAATCAACTAATAAATTATTAATTTTTTACATTTTTTATTGAAGTACAGCTAAACCACAATTCTGTGCCACTTTCTAATTTTAATAGTTGATGCATTCTTCTTAAACTCAGTACTGTTTCAACCCCGTGGCATTCAACCTACTCAACTATATTTCCTCCCTTCATTATAAGCAATGGTAACATCAACCCATGTTTTCCAACCCAGCTTTTTCATGGGTACAAATCCTTGATGAAAATTATTCAATATAAATTGAATCCATTCATTCATTAATATATGTGAATTATGTATTTCCTCAAGCTAAATTATTCTTAAAAATGTAAACCTAAAAATGTATTTCCTCAACCTACATTATTTTCAATGGTAGGCAAATATGAAGCATCCAGTCACTATTTCTGCCCTTTCCTAAGCTCTCTGCCATTGGACTTTTCAGTTAGTACAATGTTATTTGGGAATTGGCCTTGTCAATATATTTTTCAACATTTCCAAAATCACAAAGAAACATTTACATCACTTTCTTTAAAGTGTAAAATGTTGGGGTTTTTATATAACAGTGTTTTGATACTCGGCACTAAAAATTCTATCACCCTTCAAATAAGACTTAGTTTCAATATCAGAACAAGAAAGGGTTGTTCATAATTCCTGTATTAAATGGGATATATTATCCCTGAAGGACTTTACCCAGTCATCAAAGATGAGCGGTTCTGAACAGGACATATGTTTTATCTGTACACAAGTTAATCAACTCCTGTCAGTAGGTAGGGGCGTTAGAGTGCCAGGCTTCAAGCTCACAAAATGAACAGCAAGAGTAAGCAAGGCACAAGAACTTCCTCAGATGTACAGGCAACCTACCTCCTATCTGTCCCCAAGTCTACATATCTTTCTGTAACTCTGTGACCTGGATGTTAAATGCAGTAGTCAAGGATGCTGCAGGGACTGATGGACTTTTCTGGAGCACTGAGGGACTCATGCCTTGGGCAAGGAATGTAATCATTCATATATACAGGGTTTCTTTTTTGCTTCTGTGACAGATATAACATTGATTTCTTATTTCAGGAAGTCATTTAAACATCACTCAAACCAAAGATATGTTAGGAACCCATTTAACTATTTGCTGGCCTAAATACATATATAAATGGAATGAAATGGGGAGTGTTCCTGTAGCAAGAGGCAATACCTTTACTGAAGCAGTGGTTTCCCTGGGGACAATCAGCAATGACCACAAAAGGTCTCAGGGTCACAAAGAGTCAGAAAGGACTGAAACAACTTAGCATGCACACACCCATGTTAATACAAAGTGAAAAACGAAAGTGTTAGTCACTCAGTCATGTCCTACTCTATGCTACCCCTGGCGGGCGACCCCTACTATAGCCCGCCAGGCTCCTCTGTCCATGGGATTCTACAGGCAAGATTACTGAAGTGGGTAGCCATTTCCTTCTCCAGCAGATCTTCCTGACCCAGGGGTCAAATCTGGGTCTCCTGCATTGTAAGCAGATTCTTTACTGTCTGAGCCACCAGGGAAGCCCTCTTAATACAAGGTTATGCACTTTAACCTGGGCTAACACAGAGGCTGCTGGAGAGAGGTAAACTAAAGGGAGAGGGATTTGGTTACTTTAGTATTTGCCAGCTTCAAGTTCAAATCAAATTCAAACATTCCATATTTCATGATAACTCTCTAAAAATCCCTGGGGTCATATTTATAGCACTTGTACATTCCAGCTGCAAGGAAAGAAGAGCCCTGTGTCATTTAGTGCATCATGGTCAATTATAAATCCGAACTGATGTATCGATGCCAGGCTCTGATCTGGGCATGTCACATACATTATCTCACGTAAACATCACAATGATCCTTGAGGTAGGTATGGTAACATTCAGTCTACGTATGAGAAAACTGAGTTTTATAGAAATTGAGCACCTTGCTTACAAGTGTCATAGCCATGATTAGAAATCACTTTGTCATACTGCCTATTCCTCATCTGTCAGTGACGTTAACATGGAAGTCTTATCCTGAGAAAAGCTATGTCTGATCTTCTACCATCCCCAAATCCCAGCCCTCTTTCATGTCACAGCCACCAAGAACATGGGATGAAAAAGGAAAGGGTAAATGAGGTAGATAGATACCAAGGACAAAGGGAAAGGGGTTGAGGAGACAGCATTTTAGATTTTACTTTAAAATATGTAAATAAAAATATGAAACAAATATGGAAAATATCAACAAATGCTAATTATAAGTAGTTGGTGTATTAATTTCTGTTGTATAACTTTATACTTAGCCTATATGGTTGAAATAGGTCATGTTAATTTTTTTAATATTTACTTAATATAAAAAGTAGCTCTGGGCCAAATTGGGACATAAACATGACTACCACACTGATGTTTTAGACTGTAATCTAAAAGAAATAGTCAGCAAAGTTTTCCATAAAGAAAATGACAGTCTTGAGACTGTGACAACTCTCATAGCTGAGTGAAAAATGGATTGAAAAGGGAAAGTAAAGGGTCAGAGAAATCAGTGAAAAGGCCACTCCCACGATTATGACAGAATAGGACAAGGTGTGAGGCATGGTGAGGATTGAGGAAAATTAAGAGGATAGAATGGACATGAAAAACTTCCAGGAGAGGGTTTGCTGTGACTTTGTGACTGATGGACTGTCAAGGACAGAGAAATCAAATATAATCCCAAACTTCCCAGGCTGGTTGGTTAAATCGACATACAGTCAAGGAAAAAATGGCACAGGTCTGAAAGGAAAAGTTATCAGTTCAGTCTGGCGCTCCTGTTTAGAAGTGCTGACAGGATATCAAACGTGAGACATCCATAGGCAATTAGAAATATGGGCCAAGAGCTGTCAAGAAAAATCAGGGCTGAAGGTAGATCATTGCTGGCCTTCTGCACAAGAGTGATCAGCAAGGACAGGAAGCTGAATAAGGCTGTCCAGAAAAGAGAACCCCTCAAAAGCAGAAAGAGGATAGGGAGAAAAGTTGGGGAATATAACAGTACAATACAGTTAAGAAATATCTGCCTCATGTAAACACACCCTTAGCAAAGAAATTCTCCGGATCTTGAATTCATCCTGAGGGAGTCGAGGCAGAAGAGCACCGCCAGTATATCTAGGATGTTTCAGGAATAGCTGTAAGTATTTCATATGATCTTGTCTCTCACAACAGCTCTGTAAGGTGATGTTATGATGTCAGTCAGATAAAAGGGGAACCCATAGCTCTGAGTTAGGAAGGAATTTACCCAAATTCACACAGCTAACAAGCGGCACAGGTGGAGAAGTGAAGCGAAGTGACAGTCACTCCGTCATGTAAACTTTAGAGGCCCTGTCTTAGTGCTGTCCCTGTGCCTCCTGTCTGTAATGTAGTAAGTGAGAACATGAAAACAGAGGTTTCAGAATCAGAATGGATGAGCTGTGGTGTAATCTAACCTTAGCAGGTGCCCAGTAAGATTGCCATCCACTTTAATTCCCCCTAAACACTGCAATCCATAGCACATGGAGTAGGTGAGAAATTCGCTTTAGAAATATCAGTGTTGTTTGTAAGTCCTGCTTCTTACAAACAGAACCCATGAGTACCTGGGTTTAAGCCTCCAAATCCCATGTATAATTTGAGTCTCAGCCCATTTCAAATAGCCCGCTGGCAGCTCATACTCAGTGCACTGTCTATGACATAGAAGGTAAAGCAGGAAAAAAAAAATAAACAAAATCAATACCGTTGTTACCATTCTATCAATAGGCATAGTACCTCAGGGATCAAGGCTTCTGAAAGATCAAAAGAAATAAGGAAAAGAGTTAAGTTCCAAATCCATACTTGGTTTCTGCCACTACCCATGGGGTAGGATAATACTGACCAAGCTCTCCCTATTAGCACTCAATCACTAACAATTTTTTCAAACCTCAAAATCTGCCACACTGTTTTTTGAATGGCTCCTTAATATGGTAGTGTCCTAAATATTCTGATATATTACATCACCTGTATCACCTGTATTGCTCCAAAAACCTATGACCTGAACTGACCCCCAGACAGAATAAATTTTGCACATAGAAAAAGAAAATATTTTGTACCTTGGTCACTGGCCTTGAAGGATGGAAATTATCAAGAAATTACAGTACTAGCGGATTGCTACAAAGTATGTATTTGCTTATTGCTGTTCTGGGTAAGCCTTATCATATAGTAGCCCCCAAAATGCTGAAAGGACATGGAATGAATGATCTGAAGACTGTAAGTTAAAACTGTTGCCAGCACATCAGTAAAACACACAGAAATCTTTCCAGACAGACCAAAGAACTACATAAATGCCAAGTTACTCTTCGCTCTCATCTGGTGTGAAAGAGATAAACAGACTGAAAATCAACCTTGTGTTGATTCCTCCCTTTAATGCACTGACTTGTTAATCTAATAGCTTAGTTTTATGGGCTAGCTATTTCAGATCAAGAGTTGCACTCCACAAACCCATAATTTATACTACGAATGGTGCACCAGATGTAAATGAGTACAGTAAGCACATGAATCAATGGGACACATGAATAAACATGCCCAAGTGGCAGAGAATACTGTTAAAAGAAAAAGAAACAGTAGTTGAAGAAAAAACCTCTCCTGAGGGGAATTTTATATTCACTCTTCCTTTTTTTAATGGCTTTGAAAATTGAAAGCAGAAAGATATGATACATTACTAAAACTAAATATTCTTGTATGATATTTTTGCATAAAGTGTATGCATTCATTTTGGTTTCTTTAAATCTCTCATTCTTAGAAACATTGACTCAAATCAAAAGAAATACTGACATAAGTGAGGTGTTTTGCAGAATTTATTTTAATGTTTTAACTTTGCATTAATTAGTTTTTGTCAATGTTCTGTTTTAAGCCAGTTCAGTAAACTGTCATGCATACACATCCATGAGTATATGCTTTGAATGTATTTTAAAAAAGAGTTTTGACTTGCTAGTACTGTAGAAAAACAGCGTAATTTGAATATGGATTGAAATTCAGCAACTTAAAACCGCTTTCAGTTTAGGACATAGTTGATGTCCATGATCAAGGTACATTTTTGTGGAATGAACAGTACATACAACTTTTCCAAATTTGGCCCATTTGAAGCAAAAGCCTATTGGTACTGCCAGGAGGATCTGGGAAATCATCAATGTAGCTCAGAAGTATGGATGGTCTTGCCTGCTGCTTCTGTGTTTTAATCTCAAACTATCACAACTCATGGGTGAAGGGAAAAACCTGACTCATTGATTTTATTACCATATTTCATCAATACGCAAGACATTTTTACTTATTACAGTTCAGTTCAGTTGCTCAGTCATGTCCAACTCTTTGCAGCCCCATGGACTACAGCACGCCAGGCTTCTCTGTCTTCACCAACTCCTGGAGCTTCCTCAAACTCATGTCCATTGAGTCGGTGATGCCATTCAACCATCTCATCCTCTGTTGTCCCCTTCTCCTCCCACCTTCAATCTTTCCCAGCATCAGGGTCTTTTCCAATGAGTCAGTTCTTCACATCAGGTGGCCTAAGTATTAGAGTTTCAGCTTCAGCACCAGTCCTTCCAATGAATATTCAGGACTGATTTTCTTTAGGATAGACTGGTTGGATCGCCTTGCTGTCCAAGGGACTCTCAAGAGTCTTCTCTAACACCACAGTTCAAAAGCATCAATTCTTCTGTGCTCAGCTTTCTTCATAGTCCAACTCTCACATCCATACATTTCTAACTGGAAAAACCATAGCTTCTGCATATTTAACCCCCCCAAATTGTGATGTATCTTTAATCTATCGCATCATAGAATTAATTAGAAGCATTTGTCTTTCTTAATGGCATATAAAATAAATCTATATACTACTTTTGCTGGCATTTTGGCTTAGATTAAGTATGAAATAATTAAATCTCACTATATCTTGGTAAAATAAATAACATTTCCAATTATTAAAAGCAAAAGATTTGAATCATAGAGTATGGTTTTAAAATGCATTTTATTTTAAAAAAATGCATTTTATTCATTTTAACTAGTCTTAATTCACACCTTAAAGTTCTTAGAGGAATTTTATAGTATGAATTTGCTATAGGGATTATATTTAAGTCATAACAGTAAATATAATAAAGGCTTAATAAGTACCAGATTATATTTTGTAAACTTTCTATATGCATTTTTTATCTAGCCCTTGCATCAACTTTATTTGTCAGGGACTTGAAGGGGAACAAAAACCTTTCCCATGCCTAAGTTTGAATCAACTGAAAACCAAACTGATGGTAAGATAGATGGGAGATTAAAATACTACCGTTGTTACTTAAATGCTTGATGTGTTATCGACAATATGGCCTGCTGCAGTTAACAGGGTTGACACACAAAGAAACATCCAGGTGGGAAAATACTTGTTCCCTACTAACATATATAAGGTAGGAATAATATTATTCCCATTATAAAGAGGAAAACTGAGGTATGGAGAGGTCCAACTGTCATATGCTGACATGCAACAAGAGTGACTTTTCTAAAAGCCTACCAACAATCTGTACAGTCACTAATCTGTTCACACTTTTTCTTCACAGATACTAATGCCACATGGGTGAATTTCATAGCTATCTTCCTAACCACTGGCAATACTGGGCAAGCAGCTTAACCTCTCTGCACCTCAGTTTTCTCATCTATGAAATGGAGAATAGTAATAGGACCCACCTTAAAAGGATGCTACGAAGAAGATGACAGATGCATGTGACACGACTTAGAAAAGAGCCTAGCAGTAATAAGCATTAAAGAAATACTGCTGACTGATGGGCTGAGCCACAGGAACACACCATTTCAAAGTAAAGAATGGCCAAGCATGAGCAATGTCTTATGGTTCGATTCACTATTATCTGAAAGAATCGTATTTGGCTATCATTTCAGGGTTAAACATGGATTCACTGTGGTATCTTTAACCAAAGAATGTTACATTCATGAAAATTCTTCAGGTTTCTGAATGGAAACTGCCAAAATCAAGATGTGAACAAAATGAAAAGGAAGTTTCTCTACTATAATACAGTCCCATCAAACACCTGACCAGATGAGGACACTGATCTGATTATTAGGTTTTCTACAGCTAAAGCAGTCAGGCATGAAGATTAAGTAACAATACTATATTAATTTATTCTTTTGAAATTTTAACAACACTGAATAAGCTCTTTGGCTCCTGTTGTTTCATCTCAATGTACTTGTCAGCAAGAAGATTGTGCTTGTAAGGAAGCTATTGCCCATACTCCACTATAAATCCTAAAAATGTAATTAAAATACTAATGAGAAAGCTTAACTTCTTCATTGAAATTTCTTAGTGCTATGAGTTTAGGAAAGCAAATATAAATTATTGCCTAATTTATTTTCCATATCTTTCTCAAATTTGTAGAAATAAAGTGAAAGAAATAAAAGCATTTTTTACACATTAGGAATGTATCTAAAGACCACCTAATCTCAACTGCCCTTTTCTAAAAATAATACTTGATTTTTAAAAATGCACTAATGTTTCATTCCATCTTCCACGGATTTGAATTTCTTATTTCTCTAGAATCTTAGAAGCTGGAACCAACTGTCTTCTGGCTTTGGTGACCATTTGCATCTTTGAAAATTTAAGATTATGCCCACTCCATTTTTTTGGTTATACTATTTATCTTATTTTGTTGTTTTCAATAATTACATCCCACATTTCTTTCATTTGTTCATATGGGGTGAAATCTATTATATAATTAAATTTTGAAATATACAACAAAATTTTTTTAAGAATTCCCCATTCCTTGTGAATTGTAAATTCAGTGTTCATGTAATGGTATGTAATGGAAAAGGAATCCATTGTATGCCTTGCTCTAGGTAATGCTAGTTGTCACTAACCAGATTTAGGCCTTTGAGAGTAAATTCTGAGGAAAATACTATACTAATACACTCCCTTTTCATCCTTCTAGCTAAACATACATTTCTTCATTCCTAATATTTATCACAACTTATTATGGCAATGTTTAAAACGCAAAGACCTTTGAATATTTAAATTCCCCATAGAAATAAGCAGAGCTGCAGCACATTTTATGTGTTCAGTGCATAGTTGGTGAATGAATTTATCTCTCCAAAGCCTCCATACTGCTGAATCTATAATCTATACATACTGAAAATCTCTTGGGATTTTCACTGGATCTGAGCTCTGACTTTACAAGGTGACTTGGGGTAGGGGCTGGGGGTTGTTTCCTAGAAAGAAAGTGAAAGTGAAAGTAAAGTCGCTCAGTCGTGTCCGGCTGTGCCACCCCATGGACTATAGCCCACCAGGCTCCTCTGTCCATGGGATTCTCCATGCAAGAATACTGGAGTGGGTTGCCATTTCCTTCTCCAGGGGATCTTCCCGACTCAGGGATCAAACCCGGGTCTCCCGCGTTGCAGGCAGACGCTTTAACCTCTGAGCCACCAGGGAAATGATCTTTCAGTTATATTTTGAACATACAAAGAGGAAGCTGAAAGCAAACCATGTGGGAGAAGTAGTAGAAAATTATTTAAATAAGTAACGAGAAAGACAACACAGTCATGAAAAAGTAAAAAACTGTGCTGGAATGAAGCACTATCTAAAAGGGTGAAAATTGGGCAATTATTTAACAGGAAAAATAACAAGGGACCATGGAAGATGATGTGGCCATGAGCGTACAAACTTAAGCAGACACCTGAATACATAATACTTAGCATGCGCATGACTCGTTCAGCTGCAGCATCAATACACTGAATGAATGTTGGGCTAATTGGAACAAACACCCATCCATTTTACTTGAGTAACATGGCATTGATGACACTGTGTGATTTATGGGTGCTGCCATCTGCACTTTACCACCCTTCTTTTGCTGTATGTTCTATTAATAGATATATTTCTCTGCTGAACTCTCTCACAAATTTACTGGTTTGGGAGTTGTTTACCTGGGAAATTCCTGAGAGGATTGTTGATCTATATATTTACATGATAAGTGAATTTTGTGGATGGGGGCTTTTTTAGGTGCAAAAATGTAACCCAGAGTCTTTGGGAAAATTCCAGATTCCTTTTAACACTTGTTAAAAGATCAGTGTTGTAGCATAAAATTCTTCAGGTTCCAGTTTGAAACTCAGCTTTTCCTATAGAGTTATTTAACTTTCTATAATCAACTTTATGTAATATCTACTATTTCTTTAGAGAAGCAATATGAAAAAGCACCTTTAATAAATATTTGCAAATCATATAGTCTTAGAGATTTGAAATGTTTTACATAAAGAGGTTCTCAACTCTATGAAGACTAGCATTTGAAGTATTGCAGTAAAAAGGTTGTCTACTGATAGCTTTTTCTTTCTTTTTTTTTTTGCTGGTTGCATAACTCAAAAACAACACAGGCAAAATTGTGAGAGGTATTGCTTACATAATGAATTGAACCAAAGATCTTCTGAAGCCAGCTGAACTTTGAACTCCCCTCAAAGCTTTTGGCTTTGAGGATTACTCATGTTTATATAACAACTATGTTTCTAAATTTCATTAGGAAACCCATATTTCCAAATGCATACACATGATAGTGGGGTCACTTCATTACATTTTAATAATTTAAATGTAGTAATCCAACATAGTATGAGATTAAATAAGACCCAGTAGAAATTTTAATGTGACAGATGATAATTTCACAGGCCAAAATCTTTATGTATCATTCTAATTTTGGCAAACATAATAGCAAGGGTAAAGTTACTCATAGTCTTAAAGAGATGTTCAAGGGTAGCAAAGGAAACAAAAGTTTGTAAGAACTGTATCACTGCTCAACATCTGTTCCCATCCTTATTCTGAATTTGCTGTACAAACTCAACCAAGTTCTTAGGTTTCTTCTGCTGTGACTCTTTCTCCACCAAACAGAAAATTGGCAATTACACTGTGAGCTAGTTCTATGTGGTCAGTGAGAGAATTTAGGTTAATAAGTAGAATTTTAATCCTAGATAATCCAGTGACCCTCTCTCTGTTTATGGAGATATTGCATTAGAAGCGGGAAGAGCAATTAACTTTTAAAGGACAGATGGCATTGGATTACAAATAACACCAGACTTCTCTAAATAATGCATAGAGCAAAGGACAGCACTATTTTAACCCCAATAACTCAAAAAAGCCTCTGAAAATCAAGTACCAGAAAAAAAGAAAAAAAGACACTTGTTTCAAATGTATATATTTTAGGAAACCTCTAAATAAAATACAGATGACTGTCACTCAGTTTGATGTTATTTATCCAGAGAGAGGCTATGCAGTTTGTCTTTATGGTTGACCCTGATTCTGCTGTCTCTGTGCGTCATGTCTTGGCATAGATGAATTCAGCTATTGAATGCAAGCTTCTGATGGGCCTGTTAGGCACTGCCCATAAAGGCATGATTTTATGGCTTCCCATGCAAAGACACACAAAGAACCCACCTTTTTCCAGGCCGTGGGGGGCCATGGGCTTCCCAGGCGGTGCTGGTGTTAAAGAACCCATCTGCCAATGCAAGAGACATAAAAGACACAGGTTGGATCCCTGGGTCAGAAAGATCCCCTGGAGGAGAACATGGCAACCCATTCTAGTATTCTTGCTTGGAGAATCCCATGGACAGAGGAGGCGGGTGGGCTATAGTCCATAGCGCTGCAAAAAGTCAGACATGGCTGAGGCAACTTAGCACACTTGCACAGGGATGCCATAGTGAATAAGAAGTTCCCATTTCACTGCTTCCCTATATATTATTTAAGACACAGTACTTGTCTTCAGAAGTGGAAAGAAGAGACTAATCCAACAGAAGAATATGAAGTCATCTGAAACAACAAGAGCAAAATAGACTCACAAATCACTGACACTGAGAAAAAGGTCTCTCTATGGCCTAGGGCCTTCAGTGGGGTGATACAACAACTTGGGGTTCTCTATAGCTATATTACAGTGAAAATACTTCTTACGTCATAGGATTCTTATACAACAGTACTGTGTTCCCTGAATTTTCATAAGTTTCTGCTGCCACATAAAATGCTGCTGGCACTAGGTGTCCAACATGTTCATTTTATAAATATCCATGGAGAGACTATGTGGCAAGCATAGTGCATATGCCAAGTTTGAAAACAGGAAAGGCAATAATGAATAAATGTGCATCCCTAAATTACAAGGGAATCACAATCAAGGGAGGAGAGACAGATAAACAATTGTATAATATGATCTATTCATTATAAGATTATGAAGTAGAAAGGAACTGTAATTATGTGTGGGGATTTATTTGTGGGGCAGATTTATGAAAGCAGTGACATTGAACTGAACATGGGGAAAAGGTCAGAATTTTGTTAGGTAAATAAAGAGGACATTTCAGGCAAAGAGAATGTCACAATTATATTCATGGAAGGAGGACAGCACCAGATGTTTTCATAGAATAACAAATACTATATTTCATTCTTGCTGGTTAGTAGCAAAAAAAAAAATAAAAGGAGAAGAATGAGATAATGCTGGGGCTATGGTTTGGAACCAAAGCAGGAAAATTCTTTGAATGTCATGATTCAGCTTACATGTTGCACAGAACAGGCAATAGGGAATCAAAGTTACAGAATCAATCTTTTTGCTATGAGCATTCAGCCCTAACTCTCATGGTAGAGATGAAAAAACAACTAAAGCCAGAGAGGTTTAGTGATTTTCTGATATCACACAGATGATTAACTGGAGAACTACTGAATATTTTTCAACTGGGGGCCAGAACAATCTGCTTTTGCTTCTGGAATGGTAACTTTAAAATATCTTATGAAATGAAGTAGAATAAGGAAAGACTGAGGATGGAAAAACACAATTCGAGATATCTATCTTGGGACTGAACAAGATATTATGAGAACCTGAAACAGGATAGATATGAAAACAGAAGTTTAGAGATGATGGTGATGGTGATGATAGTGATGATGAGAAGAACAGCAAACATGTTACACAGTGATGTCTGTAGTAAGCACTACATGAAATACTTTACATATGCTAACACATTCAATCATTATCACTACACCCTGATTAGTATCCCATTTTACAGAAAGTGAAAAGTAGAAAGCTGGTGAAGTTGCTCAGTCATGTCTGACTATTTGCAACCACATGGACTAGCCCACCAGGTTCCTCTGTCCATGGGATTCTCCAGGCAAGAATATTGGAGGGGGTTGCCATTTCCTTCCTGACCCAGGGATCGAGCCCAGGTCCCCTGCATTGCAGGCAGATGCTTTACCATTTGAGCCACCAGGAAAGCAACCCCATTTTACAGAAGAAGGAATATAATCACAAGAAATACTTACTGCCAAAATAACAGAATTTCATTGAAAGATCAAGGATTCGAACTTGGCATTCTGGTTCTAAAGTCTAAATTCCTAACTAATGGATATAGCGTCTCATGGAATAGAGTCTACAGACAGAACAAGAAACCAGTATTGTTGAAAGAGAAAGGTTTAAAGCCATGATAAAAAGTTTGAATTTGGAAAAACGGTGTCTTTTTAAAAAATGGAAATAGGCATGTCCTCAAAAAGTGTTTGAGGTCAGTTGAGAGGTATTAAGAAATATGAGTCAAGTCTAATAAAGGGATTTAAAGCTTAGAAAAGTAGATGACATTGGAAGTCAACCTTAGAGAGATGAGAGCTCAAGTCCCAGGCATGAATGAAACTCTCAAGGAAGAAGAAGTGAAAATGTCTTGTCATTAAGGAAAGAAGTTAAGAGGAGTTCATGAAAGATTCTGAGAGCCTTTCAGAGAACAAACAGGGGAAACCAAGAAAGACCAGGTTATGGAATCCAGGATCAGAGCATTTTGAGAAAGGACTTGTGTTGAGCAGAGACCAATCAAAGAAGAGGAGGATGAGAAAATGTGATGTGATTGGTAGGTAGGAGTTGCTGATGACTTCTGATGTGGCTGTATAAAACAGCTGTGGGAGCAGAAATCTGATTGTTGTTGTTTAGTCGCTAAGTCATTGACTCTTTTGCGACCCCATGGACTATAGTCCACTATAGCTCCTCTGTTGATGGGATTTCCCAGGCAAGAATACTGGAATGGGTTGTCCTTTCCTTCTCCAGAGAATCTTCCCAACTCAAGGATTAAACCTGAATTCCTGTATTGGCAGCTGGATTCTTTCCTCCTGAGCCACATGGGAAGCCCAACATTGATTATCTTTGCAGAACTTTGATTAGAAACCATTTAGAAAGGAGATGAGGAGACCATGATACTCTGGTGATTCAAGGAAAGAGAGGCATAGGCTGATAATGACAGTGGCAGAGAATCATGTGAAGTTTTTGAAACTGCTGACAGCCAATCATATCTGTAGACAATATATGTCTATATCAGCCATGCGATTTTTTAATCTAAACATTAATATCATTTCTAAAATAGCCAAGTTGCTGAATGAGTTCAGAGAGGGCCCAATATTTAGGAAATAAAATAATTGTTCAAAAAGACAACCAATGAAGGAAGATAATGGTGATATTAATGCACTGCTTAAGCACAAAGCCTCTGAAGGAATTTTAATTCTGGATCAATTAGTATTGTTTCTGCACATTAATATGATATCAAGGATATGGCACAATGTATTTTTAAAAAATAGAACATAAAACTAAAAGAAAAGAAACTAAAATGGCAAATCATTCTACCATCGTCATCAGTAACACAACTACCCAGGAAATGGTGTCATTTCTTCCTCCCTACTTTCAACATTCTTGTATTACTGCACTCACCATCAGTTTTACTACTATTGAATTGTTACTTTGAGCAAGTGTCTTTGTATCTTTAGATACTTGAAGAATGTTCACTAAAGAGAATTGTGCCAAATATTATAGATCTGAAAACATCAGCTTGGTGCTTAGATAGAAACTGTGAAAAGCACAATTCCACTGTTCTGAGGGCTTTTATTTTATAAAAAAGAATATAGTGTGTTGCATTTAGGAGCATCAGCTATGGTATCAGAAAGACTTGGGTTCAAATCCCACCTCTCTCTTGCCTATATATGTGTCCTTGGCAAAAGTATTTATTTTCAATAAACTCTAGTTTCCCTGTATATGAAATAAGACTAATAGGGTTAATGATAAGACCATTTTATTTCTAATTTGTATACAATATTGTTAGGTAGATCGTTTGTTTCCCCTTGGTCAATGTCATTATTTCTAATACAAGAAAACATATAAAGAAATTGAATATAATTTCCCTACGGTAAAGGAGTATCCATTTTATAGAATATGCTTTAATTTAACCTAGTGTTATTTGGAAAAGGTATAATGACATTAGCACATTTAGAACTATATTAAATATATTGGGATGAATTCCTAAGTACATAGCATAGTTAGTTGCATTTCAATTACACTTGTTGATTAGTGAAAAGAAAAAGGCATTATAAATACACTGCTTAAATATAAAACATCAAAAGGAGAACTTTTTTATGTATAACAATTGGCAAAGTGTAAACACAGAATGTTGATGTTTTTCATTTTTCTCTAAAACGCTGAACTGAGTTCAGTGCCAGAGGCAGAGTGCCAGACTATCGGCTTTGACAAGCTCAGCAGAGGGAAAGCCTGCCTTCCAAAACAGGAAGGGCAAGAAGCCCAGAAAAATACCTCATCCCTGAAACACATGAACACTTTAAGCACTTGACTCTTCCTTAATAGACATCAGTTTTTCAGCACACCTAGAGAAATTATTTTAATATCTGAATATGCTTATATGAATCTTTTAAATGTGCCTGGCATTGGTAAAATACAAGGCATTAAGTCAGTCTGAAGTATCTTTTTAACCCATACTGGGAAAAAAAATTCTTCAACGCAACTTTTAGACTCTCATTATTTAATGAAAATTAAGATTTTAATGCATAGTTTTTTGAAATGTACCTTGACTCTGTTGAGTATCATACACTGAAGAGCACCTAAAAACAAATCCTGGGATTTCCTGAAGGATGAGGAGAGATCTGTCATCTCTGCTTATTAATGTCAAAATCGAGTTTGACACAAAGCAAACATGAGAAAGTAAATGTTAGAAAGTTGCCTGTGTGAGTAAAGTCATTCTATGTTTAATTTGGAAAAAAAATTAAGAATAACATCAAATGATATAAGATAAAACTCAGCTGGGAATTTACACTTTTCTGCAATAAAGCCTACTCCTATTAATATACGTGTACACAGAAAATTCATGTATGTTATGTATAGTGCATAGTGTTAGTCGCTCATTCATGCTCGACTCTTTGCGACCCCATGGACTGTAGCTGGCAGGGTCCTCTGTCCATGGAATTATCCAGGCAAGAATACTGAAGTGGGTCACCATTTCTTTCTCCAGGGGAAATTCCCAACACAGGGATCGAACCTTGGTCTTCTGCATTGCCCGCAGATTCTTTACTGTCTGAGCCACCAGGGAAGCACTGCCCTCCCCCACCCCCCCACCTCCCCCCACCCTCCGTAATAACTGAACACTGAGAGCTCAATTAGCAAGACAGATACATCACTTAGTAGAAGATTCATCCCCTCATAATCACATTATCTCATTTCTCCACTTTCTTTCACTAAAGCACAGATACTTTTCAAAGTCATTGGGCTTTCCAAATGAGTAGCAAGAGAAGCCACCTTTCTCAAGAGGCAGAAATCAGCCAAAATGGGATTCCCAGGGTGAAAAGTTTATTTGCCTCCGACACCTCCTTGATATAGGCACATGGTCTTACAGTCTGTCACTAGCTGGCCAATTAAAAAAGGGAGGAGAGTGGGAGGTAAGAAGAAGAGAGGAAGGGCAGGAAAAGAGTAGGAGGAGAGAAGCATAAGGAAGAGGAGAGAAAAAGCAAGCTCAACCAACTTCAAATACTCACAGTAAAATGAAAAGTTGAAAGAGACTGAGTCATCCTTAGACCTTGCCTAGTACTTTATCCAACCTTGCTGATGGCTAATATTTATAGAAATGATATAAGATGCTCATATGGACATGCTGCCAAGAGGCAAAACTGAGCCTCCATGGAAGCAATCTTTAATCAGCAATTATGCTTGAGAATCCAAAGATGTCACATTAAAGCAACCTAGCTAATAATACACACTCACTTGATGATTTATAATAGTCCAGTAACAAACAACACAAATTCAATTTATCTAACTGTCTGTGCACCTCCTCAGGGAAGGGAAAACTTATAACTTTGATAGTCTGTTAAATGATTTGTATTTATGTAGTAGCTGTGTTAAGCCATGTATGATTATTTCCCCAGCTTTCCCTATAGGAGTGCCTGAGCAAGTGAAATGCCTAGAATGTTCTTCTCATCTTCCACATATGAATTCAGGATGATTTGAAATGTGGCCAAGACAGTAGAGTAATAGATATGGGAACTACTGTAGTAGTACAAATTCTGAAATACTAAATTTGGAATAGTTTAGGTTCCAAAAATGTTCCTGAATATCTATTCTTAAACACATTGAAAGTGAAAGTCGCTCAGTCATGTCCAATTCTTTGCAACCCCATGGAGTTATAGTCCATGGAATTCTCCAGGCCAGAATACTGGAGTGGGTAGCCATTCCCTTCTCCAGGGTATCTTCCCAATCCAGAGATCAAACCCAGGTCTCCCACATTGCAGGCAGATTCTTTACCAGCTAAGCCACCAGGAAAGACCAAGAATACTGGACTGGGTATCCGTTCCCTTCTTCAGTTGATTTTCCCCACCCAGGAATCCAACCAGGATCTTCTGCATTGCAGGCGGATTCTTTACCAGCTGAGATCCCAGGGAATCTTTAAACACATTATACACACAGATATTAGACATTTAAATAAACACATACTTTATTCATTCAACAGCATCTGTTAAACATCTGAGTGTCAATGAATGTAGCTGCTAGGAACACGTTAATAAAACATGATTCTTGTCTTCAGAGAAGGTAAAAGAAAAAAGGAAATATAATTTATTCAATATCTGTCATGCACCTAATATATGTGATCATGGCACTGCTGTGGAGTTTGTACTATTTTCCATATTTTACTTATAAGAAACTAGATAGGATTCAAGGAGACTAAGTGATTGTTTATGATCAATTACCCAGTAAAGTAGCAAAGTCAATATTTCAACCAAAATATGTCAAACTGCAAATTCCAAGTTCTCTCCACTATTCTGCCAAGAGCTAAAGCAAGATGGGCAAGTAAACACTTGCAATAAAATATTTAAAGTAGTAGGACAGAAATACACACATTGTAAAGTAATGGCAGGAGGAGGAAATGGCAACCCACTCCAGTATTCTTTCCTGTAGAATCCCATGGACAGCGAACTACTGTCCATGGGGTCGCAAAGCAACACGACTGAGCAATTAAGCACAAAGTAATGGCAAAAAGAAGCAGTAAATTCTGACTGGGCTGAAAAATAAAGGAAAAAGTTCTGATGAGTCTTTTCCAAAGAGAGAATATATGAGCACTGTGTCCAGTTAACAAACAGTGGTTCTCTAGTCTTTATTGGTTCAGATAGTACTATGCTCCTATTAAACCCTTTGCTGTTCCCAAAATACACATTTGTGTGAGTTCAGTCTCTTCAGTCGTGCCCAAATCTTGCGACCCTATGGACTGTAGCCTGCCAGGCTCCTCTGACCATGGGATTCTTCAGCCCCAAATACAGGAGTGGGCTGCCATGCCCTTCTCCAGGGGATTTTCCTGACCCAGGGACCCCATCTCCTGTGTCTCCCGCATTGCAGATGGATTCTTTACTGCTGAGCCACCAGGGAAACCTCCCCGCCAATTATACTCATCACCTATCCTCTGTCTGTCCATATAGTATAATTTACCTAAAATAGCTCATCCTTTTTCTACCTGCTGAATTCCTAGAAGGAAATCTAGTGGACTTAGAGACATGAAAATGTATAGAAATTTGCCCAGTGATCTGTTCACTCAGCAAATATGTGAGTCCCTATTTATATACAAGATACTGAATATTCAGAAAAAGGACTAATAAATGTTGACTTGTTGAAAATCTAGTTGGAGAAGTAGAAAAATAACATTATCATTATAATAAAATATATGCTATGTTAAAAGAAAGCACACAGGATATGACAGAACAGCTGAGGGCAACAAAAGGGGTTTCCCAGAAAAGGACACCTTGGTCTGTGTCTTAAAGCTAAGTTGTTTCTGATATACAGTGAAAAAAATTAAAATAAAAGAGTTAACTTCCTGATTTGCTTTGTATTGTTGGAAAATATTATTAAAATCTTGGCAGTAGTGCGGTGTATTTTTAATTGTGTAATGAGCAAAAGAGCTGATTGAATGAATGAGACCAGCAAAGTACAGTAACAGTTTCACAGTGCAGTTCATGTCTTCCCTATGTACCAGCCAGGAGAAATTTGACAATCAATGATGTGTTCATTGGTGAAAGTTAATTCTTAATCTAAGACTCTATCAGACTTAATTTACTAACAATATTGATTTTCTGATATAATCTGAAAATGAAATGAAATTTAGTTGACTGGCATCGAAGAGGAGAAATAATCATAACTGAATTGACAAAGAATGAATGATAGCCCTATTCTGACCTGAAACCCATGTCTACATGAAGGACTTTTTTGAAATAGTTCAGCTCAACAAGAGGATGTTTACTGCAGGTTCTGTGATACTTTCTCCATCTGTCTCTCCAAACTTTCTCCCTTCGACCCATCCTCCTCCCCACTTTTCTCTAGACAGATATATAGATCACCTTTTAAACCCCTTACAAAGGACATATATGTGTATGTAATAAATATATATTACATAGAGACTTGATACTTTTTAAAGGGTTAAAAAGGTGATCTTATACAAGAATAATTATGGCTAAAATATGGATTAAGAAAAATGACAGTATTCTGTAAAGACAATTTTTATACTGATGACAATAATTTCCTTTCCATTTCTCTTATTACAATCTAATTCTAAACATGTTAATTCCTGATGTTGTTCATTTCCAAAGACCTTCAGGCTTTTACATTTGAATTATAAGAACAAGCCTATAATTCACCTATCTTTGCAGCAAAATAGAGGTTAGCCTTGAAATTTTTCACCTTTATAATAATTTCAGACTTTTAATTATTATGATCCTAATTCTATTTTTTAGTTTTTTGCTAACAATGATTTCTATACTATTTTCCTGGTGAAGTACATTTCTAAATAAGTGTGCAAATTCATTTGCAATAGCAGTGTGTTATAGGGACTGCTGTAGCAATATTTCAATTATGTTATAAATATCTTCATTTAGTACTGAAATTGCCTCTCTATTCAAGTCTATACTAACAAAATAACACATAGATATAAATCAGTTACTAAAATTCAAAAACAGCAAGGGAATGAGTAGCACATAAATACTAGAAGTAATTAGTATTAGTATTAATACTAATTAGTATAAGTATTAGTCTTAAAGTAATAAATAAAAGTGTACATTTTGCTTAAAATATCTGGATAATTCCCTCAAATCATTTTTTTAATTTGCTAATATAGGTCTGCCCCATATCTCTAAGAGAGATGATTTTCATGAAATGTCAATGATAAAATTCTCATTATTTTCTCTTACTTTTGAGATGTTTAAGACATAAAGGTAGACATGAAAACCTTTAATTTTAGTATTTTGGAAGGAAACATCAGCTAAGTCTCCAAATTAAACAAGAGGTTTATTCTCTATTGTTATATTTTTATAATGCCATCTATTTATTTGTAGGAAAATGTTCAATTATCAACTAGATGTTAAGCTGTCAGTACAGAATTTTAAATCTGGGAAGATTTCCATAAGAAACTGAATCTAAATAAAGTGCTGGTATATGTTTCCTTATAATTTTAGCACCAAAGTATATTATATGCTCCTCAACATTTTCTACATGAGCAGGCCCACGTTCCTACTGATGTTCTCCAGAAATGCAAAGTAAGACATGAGTTGGCAGCTTCCTGGAAAGATGAAAGAGGTTTTAGAAGCCAAGCTGTGCACCTGGCCAGATTCCAGATGAGTGGTTCCTTCCTGAGATGAGGCTGTATCCGCCAGGAATAGCCTAAAGGCAGTAAAAGTGAATGGCAAATAAGTAAAATGACAGAAGATTAAGGGAAGACAAAATATTTGATCTCTAATTTTATACCAAAGACTTGTTAATTATGAAAAATCTTGTCCCTTGATTGTGTTTATTGCATTTATGTTCAAAATTGGTCTAAGGGAATTAGAGATGAAAACTCAATGAGCAAGCAATACATTTCTTTAACATTCTTTCCTCAAAGAATGAAAAGACAAACATTCTGAGAAGCAAGCAAAACTGATTTTTTAAGAGCAGGCCCATGATGCCAGTGAGGAGTTTGCCTTCATTTTCCAAAATAGCCACTAAAAAAATCATCAGCATGTGTATTATTCAGAGTTATTCAGAGAAATAGAACATGTATGTGTGTGTGTGTATGTGTGTGTGTGTTTGTGTGTGTGTGTGTGTATCACAACACATATATATATCATGATATATATATAGCTATAGATATATGTCATGACAGTCCCATCACTTCATGATGGTGATCCCATCTTTTCATGGCAGATAGATGGGGAACAGTGGAAACCATGACATGCTTTTCTTGGGCTCCAAAATCACTGCAGATGCTGACTGCAGTCATGAAATTAAAAAATGGTTGCTTCTTAGAAGAAGAGCTATGACAAAACTTGACAGCATATTAAAAAGCAGAGACATTACTTTGCTGTCAAAGGTCCATATGGTCAAAGCTATGGTTTTTTCCAGCAGTCATCTATGAATGTGAGAGCTGGACTGAGCACCAAATAATTGACGCTTTTGAACTGTGAATATTGGAGAAGACTTTTGAGAGTGCCTTGGACTGCAAGGAGATCCAACCAGTCCATCCTAAAGGAAATCAGTCCTGAATATTCACTGGAAGGACTGATGGTGAAGCTGAAACTCCAATACTTTGCCCACCTGATGTGAAGGACTGACTTATTAGAACAGACCCTAGTGCTGGGAAATATTGTAGGTGGGAGGAGAAGAGGACGACAGAGGATGAGATGGTTGGATGGCATCACCAGCTCAATGGACATGATTTGAGCAAGCTTCAGCAAGCTTGGTAATGTACAGGGAAGAAAGCCTGACGTGCTTCAGTCCATGGGGTTGCAAAGAATCAGACACAACTGAGTGACTAATGAGTTCAATTATATTTTATATATATATATATATATATATATATATATATATATGGAATTGGCTCAAGCAATTACAGAGGCTTTCAAGTCCCAAGATCTGCAATCAGGAGTCTTGAGACTCAGGAGAGATGATCGCGTAGTTTCTAAATCTATAGGTCTGCAGGCTTGAGACCCAGAAAGAGCCAATATTTCAGTCTGAGTTAGAAGGCAGGAATAATCAAGACAGTCAGGCAGGGGGAAATTCCTTCTTATTCACCTGAGATTCAGTCTTTTTGTTCTTTTCAGACCATTAAGTGATTAGATGAGACCGACCCACATTAGTATTAGTGCCTTGGACTTCCCAGCTGGCTCAGTAGTAGAGTGTTCAGTGGCTCAGTCCTGTCTGACTTTTTGAGACTCCATGGAATGTAGTCTGCCAGGCTCCACTGTCCGTGGAATTTTCCAAGCAAGAATATTGGAGTGGATTGCCATTTCCTCCTCCAGGGAATCTTCTCAACCTAGGGATCAAACTTGCATCACTTGTGTCCCCTGAGTATCCTGAATTTGCAGGTGGGTTCTTTATCACAGCACCACCTGGGAAGCCCAGGGAAGCAATTCAGTAGATGCTGGTTTTATGCCTGGGTTAAGGAGAACCCCTGAAGAAGGAAATGGCAACTCACTCCAGTATTCTTGTCCAATTGCATTGACAGAGAAGCCTGGTGGCTTAGAGTCTCCAGGTCTACAAAGAGTCTAACACAATTTAGCAACTAAACAACAATACCATCCATCAGAGTGGGGAATCTGCTTTACTCAGTCTAATGCTAAATATTAATCTTGTCTAAAAATACCCTCACAGACAC